>NC_059272.1:26500228-26505228 GCF_017591435.1 Portunus trituberculatus
TGCAAAGCAATGACATACAACGCCACCAGCTAAGGCTGCTGTTATTCTATCAAAATATTCTTTTACTGTTTTGTTGACTTCTTCTAATACTAGGAAAACAATATTCACAAAGCCATCGTCTCTCCAACTACAGATGAATCGTCACAAGAGTCTTTTACATAGGAATCCAGAAACACAAAACACTAACGGTATAGTTTGCAATGTTGCAGAACATGAAACTAGGGTGGTCGGCTTTCACAGAACCGACACTTGCTAGTTTTGTTTGTGAGAAAAAGTGTCTGCGATCATCCGTGTGTTACCTGGCTGGATATTTCCTCACTGAAAATTCCAAGAAAGACATTCCATACCGTTATGTAGAAATAAATTTAATGACAACAACATGACAAGGAACAATGAAAAGTCTGAAGCCATACAGCTATCTAATCAACGCCAAGCCACAACAGACATGTAACCAAAATAACCAGCACCTGTCTATCTGGTAACAATCGTCTTGAAAAAAATCAAACTACTGGATTTCAAGATCACAATGTCTATCGTTTGTCTGTATAAGCTTCCCTCATTCAATATGAAATCGGTTACTCTTGTCTTGTAGGAACACTGTAAACACATGAAAAGACTCAGGTTGACTAGCTTACTCGATTTCTGAATAGAGGTCCCTGCTTCCCACTGGTACATGGGAAGGAGCATGTGGCAACCAGTATCAGTCCACATCTGTCCAAACCTCGAGTGTAGCGGTAATGATCGTCTAAGCCTGGCTCAGCAGATTACCTCGTGCCAGCTAAGACAGCTTACTAAGGACATAAGAACATAAGGAAAGCTACGAGAAGCAAGTACGTCATAGAGCATTCCCTTTATGAAACATATCTACGTGCATCCACCTCCCATCCCTAGCCATAGATATACCTAACCCGCTTTTAATTCTTGTTGTTGGTATGACAGTGAGAAAGACATGACAAATACGAATCCGAATATAAGGGGAACAGATTAACTCACAGTCCAAGAAGCAAGATAAGTTGAGAGGAGAGCAAACACTGAGGGATTAATTAATAAATACCGATATATACCTGGATAAATAGACCAGTGGAAAGATGGAAAGACGAGGTAACAGACTAACAGAAAATAGAAATAGATACACAAATATGGAGAGATTAGTGTATGGACAAACAGATAAGTAGAGAGTTAAAGATTATCATATCCAGATGACAATGAACTAGGAAAATAAAAAGGGAATACAAATAGATAAGTTAAAGATTAAAAATAAATAAATTCCTTTCCTAGAAACTATAATTGTTTCACGTTGCTACAGGATACATCAGGATAAAAATGTACATTAAAAACGAGAGAGAGAGAGAGAGAGAGAGAGAGAGAGAGAGAGAGAGAGAGAGAGAGAGAGAGAGAGAGAGAGAGAGAGAGAGAGAGAGAGAGAGAGAGAGAGAGAGAGAGAGACTAAGCGCATGAGGCAGAGGCATGGAAAGTATTACGACGGACATGATAAAGAAAATCCTAAAACTTTAGCGGCGCGGAAGTTGAAATGCAGAGGAGAGGAAGGGAGGTGGAAAGGGATGAACGGAGTAAAAAAAAGCGTAAAAAAAAAAGAGGAGGGGAAAAAGACGAATGAAGAAAGTGAAGGAGAGTATCTTCTTCCTCGTCTTATACAGTTAAAAGATTTCATTGGTGCTCTCTCTCTCTCTCTCTCTCTCTCTCTCTCTCTCTCTGGGCCACTTCACGCCACGGAAGCTCAGCCACAATAACACTTCTTCTAAGATTTCCTTCCCCTACCGCAACACATGCCCTCTGAACACCCCTCGCGCCCTTCCTCCTTCTCCTCCTCCTCCTCCTCCTCCTCCTCCTCCTCCTCCTCCTCCTCCTCCTCCTCCTCCTCCTCCTCCTCCTCCTCCTCCTCCTCCTCCTCCTTTTGTCAGTTCTGTCGAGGCAAAGGCAAAAAGAAATAAAAAAACAAGACAAGACACAACAGAAGCTAAGAAGAAAAAAGTGTGTGTGTGTGTGTGTGTGTGTGTGTGTGTGTGTGTGTGTGTGTGTGTGTGTGTGTGTGTGTGTGTGTGTGTGTGTGTTTCCTGGGTCTTCTAGTCTAGGGTCATGTTAGGTCTGCAGAAACAGGCTTGCTCGCTGGCTCGTTGTTGCCTTTCCTTGTTATTTCCATTATCTTCCATCGTCTCCTGTTTTTTTTTTTTTTTCTTCTCTTCCTACTTGTTCGTTCCCTGCTCCCTTCGTTCTCTTATTCTCGTGCTTCACTTGTTCTTGGGGGAGTTTTTTTTTTTTGCTTATCAATCATTTTTTTCGTGTTTTCTTTTTCGCCTGCTTCCTTTTTCCAATTCCTTCAGTGTTATTTTTGTTGCTTTTACTTCTTTGTCTTTTTTTCCCTTCCAAATATAAGTTTTCTTCTTTTCTTCTTTTTTTCCTCCTTCCTGCTCCACATTCTTCATCCTCATCTCCCTCTGCCGAGCGTTTACTTCCAATCCATATCCTTCTTCCTTTACATTACTAGTCCTTTTCCTGCTTTATTACACGCACTTCATCCTTATCCTCCTCCTTCTCATCCACTTCATCTTCCTGCATCGCCTCCTTAACCAGGCGAGCGTGTTACTGGCACCTGCAACCCGTGGCGATAATGTCATTGGCAGGCATACACACCGCCCTCGTCTCGTCTCTGGGTGACTTCGCTTCTCCTCCATGATCTTGTGAGGAGGCAATCGATGCAGACTGAAGGATCCACAGCGAAACGTATCTCCAAGGACGAAAATCAGAGAAGACGGTGTAGGAGAACAGTGCTCGCAGGAGAATATAGAAGGTGGTAAAAGGGAAGTCTAAATGGTAAAAGAGAGGCAAAGGAGACATAAGGGGAGAAAGTTATGCAGGAAAGAGGAGAAACAGAGGAGGTGGTTTGAGAGGAAAGGAGAAAGAGAGGGAGAATAGAGTGCATAAAGGGTGAGATAAGGGTAAAGGAAGGAAAAAATGTAGAAGATAGAGGAACAAGAGGAGTGCTTGAAAGGGGAATGAGGGAGAGACGCGAAAGGAAGGGGATTGAAAAACGGGTGTATTGAGGAGTAAGAAAACGGTGAAAGAATGAAACAGGGCAAAAAAAAAAAAAAAAAAAAAAAAAAGGCGTAGGGGTGGGAACGTGGTAGAAAAAGAAAAGAAAAAAACATGGGAAAAGTGAAAATAGAATAGACATTTAATGGTACAGCAAATAATAAAAAAAAAATATCAAGGAAGAGAAATGAAGGGAAATTAATTACAGAAGATATGAACAAATAAGGGAACAAAATAAAAAAGGAAGCAAAACAACGTAAAAAAATAATTATGACGGCAAAAACACCAGAAAAAAAAAAGGCTAGAAATAAAGGAAATATTTCGAGAGGAATGGAAGGAAGGATAAAAGGAAAAGTCGAAAATAAAGAAGACATAAGATAAGAAAAAAAAAAAAAACGATAGACAAGACCAAAAGAAAGAAAAGAAAAGAAAGGAAGGAGAAAAATATATTGAAGGAAAACAGACAAAAAGAGAATGATAAAAGAGAAACATGGAAAGTGAAATAAAAAAAAAAGGATATGGATAGGAAATGAAAGGAAGGGAAACATGACAAAATGGAAAGAGATAAATATTGCAAAAGGAAGGAAGGGATAAAAAAAAAGAAAGGGGAAATAAAAAGAAGAAACAGACAAAGTGAAATAAAAACGATGAGAGGAAACAAAAGGAAAACACACAAGATAAAAGACAAAAGGAGACAAAAAGAAAAAAAATAGTGGAAATCAAACAACATAGAATAAATAAGAGAATGAAACAAGGAAAGTGAAACAAATTGAGATAGGAAATGAAAGCAAAGGAAACGAGACGAGACGGAAAAAAAAAGAGAAAGCGGCAGAGAGGTAAGAGGAGGAAAATGAAGATGGCGAAGAAGCGGAAAGAGAAACACATAAAATAAAGGGAAACAGAAGTGACAAGGAAGAAGGGAAACAAAATAAAAATAGAAAAAAAAAGATGAAGAAGCAAGGAGGAAAAACGTGGAAGAAGAATGGCAGAAGTGGAGAAAGAGTGAAAACAGGGGAAGAATGAAGAGCACTAAGAGGAACAACAACAACAACAACAACAACAACAACAACAACAACAACAACAACAACAAGAGGTGAAGAGGGCTGAAGAGGGCTGAGAGAGAGAGAGAGAGAGAGAGAGAGAGAGAGAGAGAGAGAGAGAGAGAGAGAGAGAGAGAGAGAGAGAGAGAGAGAGAACCGGAAGCAAGGTTTGTGAGCTTGAGGGAGATGAATAAGAAAGAATGACACTAGAGCAGAGAGAGAGAGAGAGAGAGAGAGAGAGAGAGAGAGAGAGAGAGAGAGAGAGAGAGAGAGAGAGAGAGAGAGAGAGAGAGAGAGAGAGAGAGAGAGAGAGAGAGAGAGAGAGAGAGAGAGAGAGAGAGAGAGAGAGAGAGAGAGAGAGGTGGGGGGAGGAAGTTACGAAGGAAGGAAAAAATGAAGGAAGGAAATGAGAGAGGAGAAAGAGAGGAGGTATACAAACAGAGGAGGAGGAAAAGGAAGAGAAGGAAGAGGAAGAAGAGGAGCAGGCGTAATGATGGTGGTGATGGTGGTAGCAATTTTTTCCCTTTTCTTTTAATTTTTGGTGGTTTCCTCTTTGTTTCCTGATATTTTCCCCTGAAGAGTTTCAAGCCGCTTACGGTTAGGATTTTATCTTTTGTAGTATCCATTAGCCTTCCATTATCCTTCCTCCTCTTTCTCCTCCTTCTCTTTTCTCCTCTTACGCTTTCCCTCCTTTTCCTTCGTCCTCTTCCTTCTCTCCTCCTACTCTCCCATTTCTGCATTTTTCTTCCTCTTCGTAATCCAATATTTTTACAGCTCTTCCTCTGCGTTTACTTTTTTTTCGTTATCCTCTTTTCCTCCTACTCCTTTACTCCTACTTTCCTTCCGTGTATATTCTTTATCACTGTGTTGCTTTTCCTCCTCTTATTCATTTTCTTTTCATCAGCATTA
>NC_059272.1:26510228-26520228 GCF_017591435.1 Portunus trituberculatus
ACATAACTTACCCTTTAGCATTACATTTAATAATATCGCCATTCATTTTGCCTCGCTTCCCATCCCTCTCGTTCATATCCTGGCATGGGTCCCTTTGATATTTTACCTTCGGTCCAGCAACGCATGAACGACACCGCTGGGACGCCTGATTGATGTACCCGTCTCTCCCAGGCCCCATTACCACCTCCCACCTGTCTTCCGGCCACGCCACAGGTAAATACACGGCCAAGCAGGACAGGTGTTCTTGGGAAGCACTAAGAAAAACTACATGAGCCTCTTGCATCTATCGCATCATAGGTGTTTTAAAAGGAATTGTAGAAAAAAAGATAACCAAGGAAAAAGATGTAGATATGTCACTTAAGAAAATAGCTCAGGAAAAGAGTAATACTGGAATAATATCGTGATTTTAGTAGTGTAAGGAAAACAAAACCAGAAATATAATAGCACTTTATAGGGTATGGATTACGTTGGATAAGAAATATTAAGATGGTGATTCTATATATCCTAACGATTTCTAAAGGTATGTTAGTTTTAAATGATGTGAATATTATCGTTTTTCTTTTCCTTTTTTGGGGAGAGAATGATACTAATATTATAGTTTTTTTTTTCATTTTTTTTTCTATGGTGAGGGAGTCCTTTAAAGTGAACGTCTTTTTCGTATTGTATTAATCACCTCGATTTTCAGTTACAACCCCAACAACACCAACACATGTATGAGTAAACGAATAACCCTATTGACGTTAAGAGATATATAAGGTGTCTCTTACAATACTCTGAGAATATGCAGCACTGCTTTAGTCGCATTACTATTGATATATTCATTACTTTTCAGTGTAAGTGCGTGGTCTATCAGTGGTAAAATGTGTTGAATGTGTGAATGTGGTCATTACCATTTATCTCACTGGCAGGAAACTTTGAGAATAAAGTTTGGGATCTGAACTGCACATCTGAATCTATTTCTTTCCCGCAGCCATGAATAAGAAACAATATCTTACTGGAGGATAATATAGCTCAGAGACAAGAGAGAGAGAGAGAGAGAGAGAGAGAGAGAGAGAGAGAGAGAGAGAGAGAGAGAGAGAGAGAGAGAGAGAGAGAGAGAGAGAGAGAGAGAGAGAGAGAGAGAGAGAGAGAGAGAGAGAGAGAGAGAGAGAGAGACGGAAAATCAGTCAAGCAGTTCAAGACTCAGTAAATTTTTTTGCATATTTTCTCACTGGCCCAACTCTTCCCGCATCGAGGCTGACGACTGACTATCCATCTTCTTTGCTTCCTCATCAATAACTTTCGCTTATCCTGAACATCTACGCAGGGTTCACTCACACACTCACACACCTACGTGGGCGCCCTCATGCACCACCCACACGCCTCCTCCTCTTCCTCCCTCCTGGTGCAGTCCACACAGTGCGGTTTCCCTCAAACTTTGGAAGGCGGTTTTTTTCCCGTACATGTATGCAACGATAACTTTGGAAACAAGGCCGCAACTGAAACTAAGAGGATGAAAACAGCCCGCAGTGTGTCGCCAGGAAGAATAGGCAAGAAAACACATTCCAAGTACAATATATGCAGTAAATGTCCTTAATACATAGAGCTTGATACGTAAGGAAAAATAATATTGCAACAGGTGGAACATTTTGACAAAGAAATAAAAAAAAATACAAGAAGGAAACTAAATCATTGACGTGAACTGTGAGAGGAGCGAAGAACGGAGGAGGAGGAGGAGGAGGAGGAGGAGGAGGAGGAGGAGGAGGAGAGGAAAAATACGAAAGGAAGGAAGGTATTGGAAGTGGCTGATATACAAACTTGATGCGGAGGACGACCACGAAGATGAAAAAGAAGAAGAAGAAGAAGAAGAAGAAGAAGAAGAAGAAGAAGAAGAAGAAGAAGAAGAAGAAGAAGAAGAAGAAGAAGAAGAAGAAGAAGAAGAGGAAAAAGAAGAAGAATAAAAATAATAAGAAAAATAATAATAATAAGACAAAAATGACGAATATGAAGAGGACGACGACGAAGTTATGACGAAAAAAAAGCCAAGGAAAAAGAAGAAGAAGAAGAAGAACAAGAAAAAAAATAAATAAAAAGAAGAAAAGGAAGAAGAAAAAAAAAAGATGGAGAAAAAGACGGAGAAAAAGGAGGAGCCGTAGCACGAGGAACTAAAACAAGGTGCGTGTCATGTTTCCCTTTTCCTACACATACCAACAACAACTTCCACCTCCCCCAACGTGAGAGGAGCGACCAATGAAACAAAAAATGAAGTGAAGACATGTTTGCATCCTTGAGTGACCTTGAAGTGACTCAGTGCCCCTAAAAAATATCTCTCTCTCTCTCTCTCTCTCTCTCTCTCTCTCTCTCTCGTAATAGTAGTAATAATGAGATTAATCCCTGTTCCAGTAGCAAAGAAGACCATAATGACGTTAGCTGGTGGTGGCCAATACAGCAGCACGGCAGCAGGCTTTGTGGTAGTAGTGGTGGTGGTGATGGTGGTGGTGACCAATGAACGTCACAACGATAACTATGAGGAGAATAATGATAAAGGTAAAATAAAGCACATCAATGAGAAGAGTATGTGACGAGAATAACGATAATGGTTACGATGATGATTGAAAATTACTACTACTACTAGTACTACTAGTACCATTACCTGATATTACTACTACTGTACTACTACTACTACTACTACTACTACTACTACTACTACTACTGGTACTGCTGCTGCTGCTGTGCTGCTGCTGTTGCTGCTGCTACTGCTGGTGCTGGTGCTGGTGCTGGAGCTGGTGCTGCTGCTGCTACTACTATTACTGCTACCAATGAATATAATGATGATAATAATAATGTGTAGACACTCGGACAAGTTGGGGGAGAAGGTGGAAAGAAACACAGGTTTAAGGAGTTGAGTATATTCCCGACTAGTTTCGCTTGTTATGGCTTCTTCAGGGGCACTGCAACTGAACTCCTTACACCTGTGTTTCTTTCCACCTTCTCCCCAAGAATAATAATAATAATAATAATAATAATAATAATAATAATAATAATAACAACATTAATAAGAAAAGTATTAGGAGCAGCAGCAGCAGCAGCAACAACAACAACAAATAAATAAAAATAACAACAACACGACTAATGCATAATGACAAGACACACATCCCAGAGGAGCCGCTGTCACCACACGCATGCAATATTATCTCCTTAACGTAACACGCACTAAACACAATGTCGGTGCCGAGAAAAAGTACCACGCTCGCAAATCTTAGTCGTAAAACTTTAAAGGAAACACGTCAACACGAGGCCGTTAACCTTTAGATAAGTTAATAAATCAGTGCATGTTTGCGTCCCTGATGAGTGAAAGATTGATAAACGTCACGCCGGCCTTAAAGAAGAGGATAACAAAAGTAGGCTGTAATTACGAGGCCATTAGCTTAACACACAGGGCAGGTAAAAGGCTTGAAAACATCATTAGAGCGCAAAATTGGTAATTATTCCGATGGCATCCCCTGATTAGACTCGCTACACCAATCCAAACGCGAAACGATCCTGCTCATCAAAACTGTTACCATTTTATGATAATCCTTTGCTGCGTCCACCCGCCACTCCATCCTCGCGCGGTAAGGAGTTACGAACAATTCAATAGACGAGAGATTAATGAATACATTTAAATAAGTTTGTATCTCTTGAAGACTGGCGGAGAGACAAGACATCCGAGGTGATCGATAGTGGATGTGCTGGTGGGAACGGGGTGCCGGTGTTCTGAGGTCGCATTATCCATATTAGCGAGGCTCAGCACGGCAGGGATAAACTCAATGTAATATTAAGTGACGATATTAAGATTTGATGCCCGTCAATATCAGGGCAATCACAGAGTGGCCAGCTGGGTGGCAAAGCTGCCTAAAGTGACTGTGCCCCACTTTGTGAAGAAACCAAAAAAGTCATGTGACCGAAGAAGTAAAAAAAAATGTTGGCAGAACACTATAACACATGGGAATGGTGGGGCTGGAAGTCCTCTACTTAGTATTATTATTCTAAGGACAAGGAAAAACATGGGATGGCTTCTCCTTTCAGGCATGTAAACAGATTCTACAAAGAATGAGTATTCAAATAAAGACTATCAGACTTTGACGGCAGATTTCTTTTATGTGTTTCTTGCAACAGCAGACTGTTATAACTTCATTTACAATGCGAAGTACAAAGTCCAGATTTAGTCTCGGCAATCAAAATCAGACTTAAAGGAAGGTGATTTTGCCGAGGCCAGGCTAGAATAGCAAGAGAACAGTGAGAGTGAAGCGTGGTCGTGTTGCCTCTGGCTGGTCGCTATCTCTATGGAAAAGTAATGGAATACATTAATATAGTAAGAGGAATTACGAGAATTGAAGTTAATACTTAATCAAATCAGCTCGTAGCTCGTGGGCGACAAACAGACTCGGAGATAACACACAAAAAATTATTACAGTGAGAGTGAACTTTATGTATTCTCAGCAAACAAATGTCAGCTGGATAATAGAATATGTAACATTTAACTTTCAAACTCAGTCGTACATTATAGCGCAATAAACTCCCTGGAGGAACAAATGCAGTATGCTGCGTTGCGTCTACCTATCCTTCAGAGTATCAGGCTTTATAAGATGTCCTGATGTTATTTCAAGGTATATAATTTGGAAAGACAGCACAAACCATGAGAGATGGAGTACGTCTAAGATTCTAGTGGAATCAGTTATTCAGATCAAAATAAGACATTTTCGTTAGAGATCGGAAAACGAGTCATCAGTTCGAAATACTGAAATTTGTTTAATCTCTCTCTCTCTCTCTCTCTCTCTCTCTCTCTCTCTAAAATACAATATTACCAACTACTTAGAAGGACACTACAGTAAAATTACTAGAGTGAAAATCAATAATAACCATAAAGGCAATCATATACTCCATCATAGACTGCTTGTGAAGTGACAGACCTATTTCAACATTCTGATGTCTGAAGACGAGACTAGAATTGTAGGCATGTCAAAATAGAGACGTTGCTTTCTTTGTGGTGATTGTAGACGTGAAGGGAAAAGTTTGACAAAAGCCTCGTATAAGCATATTAGAAGAGTTTTTGAGAGCGACAAGGAGAGCTACATCAGGCCATAGGCCTCGGGAGGGTCAGGCCAAGAGAAGACAGAATACATTATTAAGAGGAAGAATAAAGACCATAATTAAGTGAGAGGGTGAGAATGGGGGAAGAAGAGGCACAGAATTTATCTAAAGTAGAGGTCTAAACAGAGTTCAGCTTTAGAGGAAGAGCAAAGAGACGGCCGGTATCAGAATTAAATAGAGAGAAATTTGATAAAATATTACTGGCTATGGATAGATACTCACAGAGGTCATAAGGGAATAGGAGTTGTTATTTCTGTGATGCTTTCTCTTTAATGCGTGTCTTTTTGGTGAGTCGTAAGAGCAGCACATTGGGAAAATAGTGATAAATGCACTGAAATGTATGATGCGTTAATGTCTTGAGGTATTTTGCGTCACGCTCACAACAGATACACCTGCCACGCCATTACAACATCCACACCATCCGTCAGAATATTTCACTATTTCACAGCAACCAGGCAACTTTTCGCGGACAAAGCAAACGCCACCCAAACGAGAATCGCTCGCCAAAAGCCCGCAACGAGAAGATAACACCATTTAAATATTCCACCTCCATCATACCGTTAGCTAGGATGCATAATAAAATGAAAGGATGACAAAAGGTTTAATAGTTATATTTTGAGTGGAAGCCCAGTTCTCAGCGGCACAGCAAACAGTCAAGTTACACATCACCCAATTGAAAGACTCCTCGCACTGTCACCTGCCGCACGCCGACACACAGCGCCGACTACACGATCCACCGCATTCGATTCCCTTCACGCCTCAGGCTCAAGAACAGACGGCCGAGTGTGTAACGAATCCTTGAAAATTTTTCTCTCTCTCTCTCTCTCTCTCTCTCTCTCTCTATCTATCTATCTATCTATCTATCTGTCTATCTTCACCTTATAGTACGTACACCAATCTTTTTTTCTGTCTTTTGCTCTTTTTGCTTTCTTTTTGCTTTCATCTCTCTCTCTCTCTCTCTCTCTCTCTCTCTCTCTCTCTCTCTCTCTCTCTCTCTCTCTCTCTCTCTCTCTCTCTCTCTCTCTCAATATTACTCCAAGGGATACATAATGTTTGGTAGAGTGCTTGGAATAATCCCCTTGTCACCCACAGTACATTAAACAACGATGCGTTTATTTACGGCATGGATCCACTCACTCACTCACTCACACACACACACACACACACACACACACACACACACACACACACACACACACACACACACTTGCCCAAGATTATCTCCACCCTAACAATGGAAGACACTATTTTTAAACAGATTACTAGTGAAAAATAATTATTCTATAAAAAATTACACTTCCCTCCTTTTCTTCCTTTAAATTTGGTGTTAACGTGTATGTATACTTTTTTCTTTTGTCTTATCATTATATTTTTTTCCGGCTCCTTTGCAATTTAGTAGAGAGTATATGAATAAAGGTATTTTTTTGTCACTTTGCAATTAATCTTCTTTTTCTTTTCAATGCAACTGCTTAGTGAAAGATAGCGTGCACACTAAGAACTCTGAAATTTCACGAATTAATGCTTGTTATGTAGTGGGATTAGAGATTACGAGCAAAAAACAAGAAGATTAGGATTAAGAGCTTGCTTGTGGCTTTGGGGGTAAAATTCTAGCTCTCTGTCTGAAACAAGGGCCCCAAATTCAATTCAATGACGGCTGTTGTGACTGGGAAAAACACTCGTGGCAAACGCTGGTCAATGTAAACAAAGCCAGATGACTCCATTCTCCTGGCGTCATAATCAAACTAATTCTATACATTGAACAACAGAGTTACAGCTTTGTTCACTTATTCACTGTTATGGCTGTCCATTACTCAATCAACAATGAAAAAAAAATGTTTGCGTGTAGTCCCACACACACACACACACACACACACAGAGAGAGAGAGAGAGAGAGAGAGAGAGAGAGAGAGAGAGAGAGAGAGAGAGAGAGAGAGAGAGAGAGAGAGAGAGAGAGAGAGAGAGAGAGAGAGAGAGAGAGAGAGAGAGAGAGAGAGAGAGAGAGAGAGAGAGAGAGAGAGAGAGAGAGAGAGAGAGAGAGAGAGAGAGAGAGAGAGAGAGAGAGAGAGAGAGAGAGAGAGAGAGAGAGAGAGAGAGAGAGAGAGAGAGAGAGAGAGAGAGAGAGAGTTAGAGAGAGGTTAAATTCAAGATTCATACCTACTTAAAAGAATACAGAACAAATAAAATTGTGTGATAATGACACACACACACACACACACACACACACACACACACACACACACACACACACACACACACACACACACACACACACAGGTGATAATAGGTAAAATAAATGTCTTCCCGTAACAATCTTTAGGCAATGCTCGTCGAGGCTGACAATAAATCATATCAGGTAGGGAAGAAGGAGGTCACAGCGGATGAGATGACTCCTGATGACTCCAGGCGGCCCTCAGGTAATCATGTTAAAGGGAGGCGTCTCTTGGCATTCAAAAAAACTCAAGAGCTAATTAAATAAACCCACTTTTCTCTCTCAGCAAATTTTCCTTGATGCTCCTAAAATAATAATTAATTTTCTCTTATCACACTCGCAGCATCGTTGAGAGAGAGAGAGAGAGAGAGAGAGAGAGAGAGAGAGAGAGAGAGAGAGAGAGAGAGAGAGAGAGAGAGAGAGAGAGAGAGAGAGAGAGAGAGAGAGAGAGAGAGAGAGAGAGAGAATACTCAAATAGAAACTCACATACACTTTTCGTTGGTAATTTTGTGTAAGTAACCCGAAATTAACAGCCTTCTATCACCTAATTAATTCTTTTTTTTTGTCTTTCCGTTGCCCAGGCTGTGTGGAATCCAGGGGCCAATCCTTACTCTTTTCTAATGTTACTTTTTCATTCCTAACTCATTCTCTTTTCTCTTTTGATACTAATGCAAATTTTTTCCCTCTATTTATAGTTTTCACCGTTTTCCCTTTGCACTTTCCTGTCTTTCATCCTTCATCCTCTTTCCTCTTCCACTTTCTACATTTTATTTCTCTCTTTCTATATACTCTTCCTCTCTTGCTTTTGTCTACCACCTTCTTTTCTTTGTCCCTAGCTCCTTCACACTCCGCACTCCGCTCCTCTTCTTACTTTTCTTATTGTTTTTCACTTGTTTTTCTCCTTTTAGTCTTCTCCACTTTTTTCTTCGTCTTTCTCGTTGACATGAAAATAGCTGCAAAAATAGGAAAAAAACTCAAATCTGCAGCGATGAGAAAGAGGCCGAAGACAGTCACTTAGAGGAGTTTACCAGGCACTCTTTCTTCTATTTCTTCCTCTCATCCCTCGTTCACATGAAATTAGTGGCAAAAGATAGGAAAAATAATAAAAAAAAGCTGCAGCGATGAGGAAGAGGCCGAAGACAGTCAGTTAGAGAAGAGGAGCTTGCCATGAACTCTTCTATTTCTTCCTCTTCTACCTCCTTGAAATGAAATTAGTGGCAAAAAATAGCAAAGAAATAAATGAATAAATAAAAGAAATGCAGTGATGAGAAAAAGGTCAAAGACAGTCAGTTAGACGAGATATACTCATTTATTTCTTCTTCTCCTCTTTTCTTCCTTGTTCTCAGCCACTTTTCCTTTACAGCTTTCCTTGCCACTATCATTTCCGCCTCCTCCTCTTCCTTTTTTTTTTTTTTATCACCCACATTCTATTTCACTCATTCCATTTACGACTATCTCTTGTCTCTCATATCTCCTGTTCCACTTCAACTTCCTCCTCCTCTTCCTTCCTCTCCTCCTCCTCCTCCTCCTCCTCCTCCCCCAAGTGCAGGTGATAATTAAGCCCCGCCCCGTACTAGGTTGCGAGTGCTGTAATCTAGATCCGAGTCTCTTGATTGTGCTGCAGGGGGAGTGTATGCTATCTCTCTCTCTCTCTCTCTCTCTCTCTCTCTCTCTCTCTCTCTCTCTCTCTCTCTCTTTACCGCAAAGACTTCGTTTCTCCATTAAATATCGATGATGTATTGGTATTTACTAATTAAATCATGTGTGTGTAGGTTTTTATACGAGTTTTATAAGTGGTGGGCTTTCATCCAAATGGCAGCGTACCAGCTCTCGCCTCCCTCTCTCCCTCCCCCCTCTCTCTCTCCCTCCTTCTCTCCCTCTCTCTCTCTCTCCCTCCCTCCCTCCGTACGCTCGCCCGTCAACGTCCAGCTGGTGTAGAAAGCAGTTTTTTTCCTTTTCTCTTTTTTTTTTTTTTTGCATGAATTAGAATGAATATGAATTAAGCAACACAGCAGATTCAACTATTCCAACGGCGCGTGCATTTTGTGAATATACGGCCAGTCATCAGGTGAGGCGCGGCGCTGCGTGGCGAGTGTGTTAATGGTGGTATTTATGCCGTTAGTGCTGTGACTGTTGCTGTGATAAGAGTCCTCATTTGTTGCTGCTGTTTTCGGTGCAATGTTATGATTATTGTTTCTAAGTCTAATGCCACTGCTATTATAATTAGTGCTTATCCTATTATTGTCATTATTATTATTACAACTACCTAAAACTAATCTTGTTTTTCGAGGTCTCGCAGTATTTCCCCAGCAAGCTAAATCTATGGAGAAAGGTTGCCACATTTCACTACTGATGTATCGCCCACACGGAGAATACGCTTTCTAGTTCATATTCCTTCTTCGTCGTCAGCTTATTAGACCATCTCTATACTGGATCACTATTTCCAATGTGCTGCCTCTAATTTCCTGTCATCTGATATGTTGGTATCTAATATCTTCTCTCTCATCTAACCTTGGATCTTCCTCTTTTCCTTCCTTGCACTTTCATATCCAGGACTCTCCTCGCATCACTTGTTCCATCCCTCCTCATTGCATGGCCATACCATCAAAGCCTTCCTTCCTTGGCAATCCATACTATCTACACTGTTCTCCTGATCCTTGAATTGCAAATACTGTCACT
>NC_059272.1:26522728-26527728 GCF_017591435.1 Portunus trituberculatus
ATCCTATTCCTACAGTTTCTTCATCACTAACCATCACTTCCTTCACCCTAATGCTCGTTTTCCTTACTCCCTATTTTTTACTTCCTCTTTTTTTTAAACATTCCACTGACTCGTATTATTTTTCCTACACATTTACCGGTGGTCCTTTCACCCCCCTTCCAGGGAAGAGGATAATAGAGGGAGAGAAGGCGGGAGGGAGGTGGAGAAAAAGAGCTTTAGTAGAGGGACGCAGCAGGGCCAGGCAGCCACCAGGGTCTCGCCACTAAGGAGGCAGACGAGCTGAGTCAGGCGCACAGGACCACAGTCAGCGAAATGCCACCATGAGAAATAGGAAAATGAGACTGTTCCGGAATTAATACTGTAATACGCTATTTTTTCCTGTGCTCTCTCTCTCTCTCTCTCTCTCTCTCTCTCTCTCTCTCTCTCTCTCTCTCTCTCTCTCTCTATGTGATGACAGACCCAACTTCGCCTCCCCCTTATGCACTCTGGAGTCTGTCGCTGATGGAGTAGTTGCTTTTCTCTCTGAGCAAAGTGATGAGGTGCGTGGGATTCTAAAGACCTTTGCCCTGGCTGTCGATTGGATTGGTATGGGATTTAAGCTTCCACCGGGTAAGGTGTCATCAGAGCGGTACGTGAGCAGTGAAAGTGGTAGATAAATATGAGTTTGACCTTAGAATATCTTGTTATTATCCTTATGCTTCGGCAAAAATAGTCTTCTTCAGAGAGATACTTTTTGTGGTATCGTTAGAGTAATGAAAGTATTCTTGGGTTAACCTGAGATTTATCTACCGACTTCACTACGCAATTGTCCATATAACTATGTAGGATTGGTGATTGTATTGAGTTGTTTGCATAAGAGAAAGGAAAACAAATATATAAGAGAAATAAAGGAACAAATTGCAAGACTCAAATTCATGAACTGAAACTACTCACACACACATACACACACACACACACACACACACACACACACACACACACACACACACACACACATGATGAGAACACAAATAAAAAAAAATATATAAAAATGTTAATCACAAACACACAAATGAACCATTGTCAAGTAGACCTAAGCTTCACATCGCTGACCATTTCATTACGGCTTTAGGAAAACCAACTGATGAGAGGATAACGTACCTTTGCCGTGTCGTTTACGTGTAATCAAGTGGAAAGAGTATAGAAAATAAAATGATATAATAAAAAAATAAGAAAAACTAACGAAAAAGAAAAAGAAAGAAAAAAAATAAACTGAAAACATTGCAGTATTCGTAGAAGCTTATTCGGAAAAAAAAAATCCGTGCTTAAATCCAGATTTCTGATATAATTAGGGATAGACACTGGAGAAAAACAAGAACGAAAAACAGAGAGGCAGCACAGTGAATTCCTATAACTTGTTTTTTTCATCATCTATTTTTCTTTTATTTATGTTATCTATATATAGGTAGAGTACACACACACACACACACACACACACACACACACACACACACACACACACACACACACACACACACACACACACACACACCCCAGAAACGAATATATTGATACGGCTTCAGTCAATAAATATTTTCAGCACACACACACACACACACACACACACACACACACACACACACACACACACACACACACACACACACACACACACACACAATTCCTAGATTTCCCTAGCTTGGGCGTGCACAATATGCCCCCGTAGCGACGCAAACACACAAAGAGGGGACAAGATGTAGAGGGGACGAGTCGTGAATAATGTGGTTGCTGAGAGAGAGAGAGAGAGAGAGAGAGAGAGAGAGAGAGAGAGAGAGAGAGAGAGAGAGAGAGAGAGAGAGAGAGAGAGAGAGAGAGAGAGAGAGAGAGAGAGAGAGAGAGAGAGAGAGAGAGAGAGAGAGAGAGAGAGAGAGAGAGAGAGAGAGAGAGAGAGAGAGAGAGAGAGAGAGAGAGAGAGAGAGAGAGAGAGAGAGAGAGAGAGAGAGAGAGAGAGAGAGAGAGAGAGAGAGAGGAAAAGGAACGGGAGAGTGTGAGAGGCGGTGAGAGGGAAGCCATGAGGAGATGTAAGAGCGAGGAGAGCAGGGTAGCGAGGCAGAGAGCTGTGAGTGCAGATAACGGAGCATTGTGAGGGGAGGGTGAGGGGAACCTGTGAGAGTAGGGAGCGAAAAGACTGGAGAGGACAATGAGAGGAAGAGGGGACGGCCTGTGAGGGGAAACGGAAGAGTAAGAAAAAGAGAGGATCACAGAGGGGCGTGTGAGAGAGAGGGGAGAGTGCTGAGGGTAGGTGTAGTGAGGGGAGGTTCTTAAATAGCCCTGATAGCTGATGAGGGGAATGGGAAGAGGGGGCAAGTCACGCAGGGGGACGCCAATCTGAGGGGAATACTGATAAAGGGCGGAGGGAGGAGTACGGAGGGAGAAAGAATGAAGCAATATGCAAGAATGGTTCCCTAATCTTTTTCTTTTTTTGTGGGAGAAAGGGAGGGAGGGAGAAAGGGAGGGAGGGAGGGAGGGAGTCAAGGTAGCTTTTGTAAATGTAAAATAAGAAATACTTGTGTTTGATCTAGTGTGGTGTTATTTTTTTTTTTCTCGATACTCCTGCACACGTGGATGGCTGTTTACTTTTTCATACCTGTTTTTTTTTTCTCTCTCTCTCTCTCTTTTGATGGCGTTTTGCTGTTGTTACTTTTGACGTAGTGGAAAAGTACCGAAAAACAAAGCCAAAAAAAAAAAAAAAAAATCAAGATAAATTACACCTAATGACAGACAGACGGACAGACAGACAAACAGACACACACACACACACACACACACACACACACACACACACACACACACACACACACACACACACACCACTTCTCGCTGGATAAATGACAGGGCAAGGTCTTCTTTCAAGGAAGCTCTGTCTTATTGTGTTGCAGCGAGAAAGGAGAAGGTTCAGTTCCAGGAATACACTCTTCAGTTGTTATCTATCATGTGGTCAGTAAATTCTATATTAATAATGAAAATATAAATAACAATAATAATAATAATAATAATAATAATAATAATAATAATAATAATAATAATAACAATAATAATAATAATAAATAATTATACTACTATTATTAGCAGTACTAGTAGTAGTAGTAGTAGTAGTAGTAGTAGTAGTAGTAGTAGTAGCAATAATAATGATGATGATAATAATAATAATAATAATAATAATAATAATAATAATAATAATAATAATAATAATAATAATAATAATAATAATAATAATAATAATAATAATAATAATAATAATAATAATAATAATAATAATAATAATAATAATAATAATAATAACAATAATAATAATAACAGTAATAATACGAAAAGAAGAAGAAGAAGAAGAAGAAGAAGAAGAAGAAGAAGAAGAAGAAGAAGAAGAAGAAATGATGAAGAAGAAGAGGAAATTCTAGAGGTCTCCAAGCGCACGGGTTCGAATCCTGTCCACGGTCTGAGTGTAGGTTGGGCTTCCTCACTCGGGGCAACGGTTTCCTAGCGGGTGGGCTTTAAGATAGGAGGTACCACAAAAGTGTCCCCTGTAGCCCATAAATTCCCGTGAAAAGCCCACATGGTATAAAAAAAAAAGAGAGAAGATGAAGATGATGAAAAAGAAGAAGAAGAAGAAGAAGAAGAAGAAGAAGAAGAAGAAGAAGAAGAAGAAGAAGAAAAGAAACAAGATAGGGGAAAGGAAGGGTAAGGGGATGATAGATGGAAACATGTCAGTATGTTCCACACGTAGGCCTGGTGACTCCTTGCGGCTTCTCTTATCTTCTCGGTTTACTATGTTCTAAAAACGAAGGAGAGAGAAAGGGAGAAGAACAGTGAAAATAAGACAGAAATTGTAAGAGAAAGACCAAGAAAAAAAAAATCAGCATGCAACACACATCACAGTATCAGCATCGTCAACAAGTCTTGTGTCTGTCTTCCCGCCTTACATAGCTTCCCAGCGGAACGAATCGCTTCACCTCACCATTGTGACAGTCTCCGATGCATTCTCAAATATTTCTTGGTTTTGCGCAACATAACAGATGATTTGCGTTCAGACCGGCTGACACCATTTCAATCTGGTTGGCATCTTTTTCTCTCTCTTTCTTCTTTTTCTATTTCGAAAAATATCACTCTGAAAAACAAACAAACTATCTCTTAGCTCCAACGCATCACCGTACAATCAGCCAGCAACATCGAAACATGATAAGAATATAAATTTTTACAATGGAAACGGGCAAAATGTCTGACTTTCTGCTTACGATAACATTCACCTAAGTGTCTGCCTGACATCCTGGTCAAGGGAAGGTTTCCTTTTTGCCTAAGAAATTAAGTGAAAATGAAAATCAACAATAAAGGAAGCAGAAAAGTGAACAATTTTATTAGAAAATCATATGAAGACCATTTTTCGTGAAACATTAATCAACTGCAATGACTTCATATTATTTAAATTCTTTTCTTTAACGATAAATATAGAATTGTGTTTATTTTCATGGCAGAGCGATCCTACTTGCCTTGGAAGCCAAATGACAGTATGGAGATAGAACGTTATGGATGACTAAACCTTACACCTCAAAGTTAACTTTTCTTTTATTCTTTTAAAGGCACAGCTGCTGCTGAAATGGCGGTGCTGGAGATGACAGCAGCAGCACTTACACCACCATTAACACTAACTTCTAAACACCAGTACTGTATCAGCAGAGAATATATATATATATATATATATATATATATATATATATATATATATATATATATATATATATATATATATATATATATATATATATATATATATATATATATATATATATATATATATATATATATATATATATATATATATATATATATATATATATACACACACACACACACACACACACACACACACACACACACATGGCTATGGATATTCATTCTTTAAGTGATTTATCCACCTTTCTCCGGAGATGTCTCTCCACGTTAGTGAGCCTACACTGACAGATAGA
>NC_059272.1:26532728-26560228 GCF_017591435.1 Portunus trituberculatus
TTTCTCCTGTACCACGACCACCAGCCCCATCAACGGCTTCCCCCTCTTTCGCTCCCTCCTCCTCCTCCTCCTCCTCTTCTTCTTCTTCCTTCTTTTCCTCCTCCTCCTCTTTCAGTTCTTTGCCACTTCCTTCGCTAAGTCCTTTCCACTAACCTCTTTGCTATTATTTGCCTTCGTTTCTGCCACCACCATCACTCTTATCGATTTCTTTTTTTTTTTTTTTTTACTTTTCCCTTCCTACACCACTTGTTGTTTCACTTCCTTCGTTATGTTTCTCTGTCTCTCTTCTCCCCCTGGTCTTTTTTTAGTACCCATTTATCGTATACACTCGTACTTCAGTAACTTGGAAAGAGAATGCATACTCGCGCTCCCTTTGTAAGCATTCCAGCCAATTCTACACAGCTTCAGACCACCGTTTGTCAATTTTGGCTGGGTGCTGTTTGAGCCTCTAATGTTATCCTGCAGGTGGGGAGAGGCAGAGGGTACTGTGAGTAGAAAGGAGTGGCTGGGGGTGGAAGACTTGCTGGATGGAAGAAGGAATGGATAAAGATGGGAAGGGATAAAGGGAGAGGATGAAGAGATATGCGCATGAGGGATTGAGAGGGAGGAAGGGAAACAGGATAGGGGAAAGGAAGAGGAGGGTGATGAAAAAGAAGAGAAAAGGAACAACATAGGAGGAGGAGGAGGAGGAGGAGGAGGAGGAGGAGGAGGAGGAGGAGGAGGAGGAGGAGGAGGAGGAGGAGGAGGAGAAACAGAAAGCAAAGAAGAATAAGATTGCGGCAACGGTGGAAAGAGAGAGAGAGAGAGAGAGAGAGAGAGAGAGAGAGAGAGAGAGAGAGAGAGAGAGAGAGAGAGAGAGAGAGAGAGAGAGAGAGAGAGAGAGAGAGAGAGAGAGAGAGAGAGAGAGAGAGAGAGAGAGAATCCTGCAGCTGTGTGAGGACTAACTACTTTCCTGACCGAGTGAGGCAGATGAAGGTCACCGGGTTGGCCTCCCTCACTTCCTCTCTCCCTTCCCCACTCGGCAAATTAATTCATGCTGCCCTACATTCCTGCACCCTCGCACAGCCTGGCAGGTGCAGCAGGTGCGTACCGTGCCGTGATGCTGCAAATCAATAGCTGCATATTCCTGTTATTTAGATCAGATTAGCAACACTAGCTTCCTTTGCTCTCCAGTACTTACACACTAATATTTAAGTGCATACTGGTTGTGATTATCATTATAAGTATTTCGTGTTATGTGGGTGATATTAATGAATGGATTAATGATTCTGTTCAATGGAATGGCAATATCTAACATGAAAACGTGAACACTCATTAGGCAAGTTAAGTATGCCTCACTCATAACCGAGATCCGATGGAATGTGTTCATTAAGGGATCACAAAGAACATCATCATTAATGTCATCAACAAATTTTCATAGCGAAACTATTTCTACAAAGCGAGTGGTGTCTATCAAATGTCGAGCGACGCTGCCGAGCTTCATAATATAGTGTGTGCAATCTGTCTACCACCAAACACGAGACGAAGTGCTGCAGAGACTGCGTCCGTCCTTCCTGTATGAGACCCGAGACGTGATGCAACAAGACTGAGGTGACGGTCTGCGATACACTGGTACGTACAAACAATACTACATACTGTATGTGTTCATATACGTATTTTAATATCACTATATAAGACAAGAAGATATAACATGTGTTATATGAGAGTGAGAATAATTTGTGCAAGGACATTATACAAACACATGCTCGTATCTGACTGACTCAGGAATCAATGCTGGGTGTGGAGGAAAGTGTCGGAGCCCCTCCCTGAGGAATGTCTATTTCAATAACAACCTCAGTTCGTCACCGATACATTCTTTCGTTTTTTTTTTTTATAGAAATCTCTACACAGCGTTGTCACCCTCGTGAATCAGTGACAACATGGGTAGGGCAGGTGTGAGCATGGAAAGCCTGGCGGGGAAGTGGCACTTTTCACTCCACCAGGACAACTAACAGGTTTTCCATGTCCAGGAATATGAAATAAATCACGCCGCTGCTCAGGAATCTAAGCAAAGATTTCATTTTAATTATCATTGTCTAGCTAATCTCTCCCTTCTCATCCTTAACAATTCCGTGCCCATTCTGTGCTAGAGATGATTTCCAAACTTCGTATAATCAGGTATTGTTAGGCAGAAAAAAAAACAATGAATGCAGAGTTCATAGCAAATATAATCGTCTAATGGCCTGACCACAAAGACTACCATCACAAGCATGCAGAATAAAATCCAAAATGACGCCGTGGCGGTGCAAGGGAATGGATACCAACTGGAGACCTGAGAAAGAGATCAGCGCGGCACAACCTCTTCTTCACACCGGGTATGAAAAGAACAAAAGCTGGTAAAGCTATAAACATGCACACCTCAGCTTTCCTCCGCCCAGTCATACCTGCGTGGGCTTGGATATATTTCATCAGAGTTCTGAAATAAGTTAAGACTCAGCCAGCCAGGGCCTCATGCACCAGCCCGCAGCCCTTACAGCAATTAGCGGCATGTCATACATAAACCATACACAACCGACGCCCCCACAGCTGGCGGCAGTACGTTTATAAATCCCGTCACCTGCACCTCACACCGCAGGCCACACGTCTCGCGGTCCTCACTGCCCTATGCCACAACAAAACACCACATCCGCTCCTTCCTGCAACGCCATAATCGCCTACGGAACCTCCCTAATGCAGGACACGGACCCACACCACGCCGTCTCATCCCACGCATTCAAGAGTAAACACACACACACTCACACACACACGCACACACACACACACACACACACACACACACACACACACACACACACACACACACACACACACACACACACACACACACATTGCATTACGATATGGAGAAAAGTGGATTTAATGTTCGGTTGTGTGTTATGATAATATGAAGTAAACAACACACACACTGAATCATTACTTAGAAGAGAGAGAGAGAGAGAGAGAGAGAGAGAGAGAGAGAGAGAGAGAGAGAGAGAGAGAGAGAGAGAGAGAGAGAGAGAGAGAGAGAGAGAGAGAGAGAGAGAGAGAGAGAGAGAGAGAGAGAGAGAGAGAGAGAGAGAGAGAGAGAGAGTCAAGAAAGTAAACAAAGACTACAACAGACTTCAGGTAATACCGAAAAAGATTTTTTTGAGTGGTGTGTTTGAGAGAGACGATGGGAGGTAGGAGAGGAGAGGAGAGGTGAGGCAAAGGGACAAAAGAGGAGGCGAGGGGAATGATGGCTTATGCATTAGTTAAGGCGGGAAGGCAAGGGCATCACAGGGACAGGAGGAATGAGGGGGAAGGCAACACGAACAGTAATCACGAGGTAAGCCCTATTGAAGATTTGCCTGAGGAAATGAAAAATAAAGAAATTAAGAGAAACTGACACGAGGGAAAAGAGAAGTTAAGATATGCCACAAGAATATGAGGAAAATAGGAAAGAATGCGTTTATTTAGAAAAGCGGAAATCGACGTTACGTAAGGCAGGGAAAAATACCAATGAATATTAAGCAATTATTGGAAATCAAACCTACGTAAGGAAAAGGAAAACGAACGAGAGAAATAAAGAGGAGGGAAATGCAGTTAACAAGAGAGCATTATGGAAAGGAAGCTTTTCTTGAGGAAAATAAAGTTTAACTTCCAAATACTAAAAACACAACAAAATAAATAAAAAAAAAAACATTTCATAAGACCATATCGTGACTTTGCAAAGGACATTACTTTTTATAAAATAAACAGAAAATCATGAAAGACAGACAATATAACAATGTAAAATTTAAAAAAAGTAACAGAAGAGAGAGAGAGAGAGAGAGAGAGAGAGAGAGAGAGAGAGAGAGAGAGAGAGAGAGAGAGAGAGAGAGAGAGAGAGAGAGAGAGAGAGAGAGAGAGAGAGAGAGAGAGACCCATAAAACATTAGGGTATTGAAGAAACCAAATTTTCCAGACTTACACTAAATGAAGTCCAGATTGGAATTGAGAATGAAATTAAGCACAAACCAATACGTGTCTGGAATGGAGAGAGAGAGAGAGAGAGAGAGAGAGAGAGAGAGAGAGAGAGAGAGAGAGAGAGAGAGAGAGAGAGAGAGAGAGAGAGAGAGAGAGAGAGAGAGAGAGAGAGAGAGAGAGAGAGAGAGAGAGAGAGAGAGAGAGAGAGAGAGAGAGAGAGAGAGAGAGAGAGAGAGAGAGAGAGAGAGAGAGAGAGAGAGAGAGAGAGAGAGAGGTGGGGGTATGAACATGGTTTAAAGAAGAACATTTGTGAGCATTCAGTCCGTAAGTGTAATGGAACAAGACAAACACAAGCAATAACAATTAAAAGAACAACGAAATGACGTTACGAAACAACGAGTAAGAAAAAAGTAAAAAGAAAATAAATAAAAACAAAAAAAACAAAACAAAAACGTAACACAATGCGTAATGAAGGCAAAATTTACACACAAACAAAAAAAAACGTACAGGAGGAGATTACATGAACGAAAAAAAAGGAGGAATGAAAAAAAAAATAACAATAAAACACAACACAATGCGTAATGAAGAAAAACGTAGACAATAAAAAGAAAAAAAAGACATGGCAACAAAAGTGGTCAAGTAGAAGAGTAAAAACAAGTAATTGAACATAAATTTTTACTCTTTTCTATTTTTTCTAACAATCTAGTTATTTTACCTGTACGAACTGCAATACTCTCTCTCTCTCTCTCTCTCTCTCTCTCTCTCTCTCTCTCTCTCTCTCTCGAATTTTCTCTTTATTTCATCATAACCAAACTAATCTCATCTGATAGTGGGGACAGAGTCAACAATAACTACAAGAAGAGGAGGAGGAGGAGGAGGAGGAGGAGGAGGAAGAGTAGCGGTAGTAGAAGGAGCAAGGATGGGGAGGAAAGGGAAAGTGAACGACAATGACGGCCGCTATGGGGAGTGGTAAGGAATGTAATGAAGTTAACTTTAGCAAGAAACCGAGAGTGTGAGTAAAGGAATGTGGAAAAAAGGTGAAAGATAAGAACAAGATGAAAGTGGAGATGTTTAGTTGAAGGAATAAATTTTGAGGGGCTGGTACAAAGAGGCGATGACATAATATGGAATGATAAGAGTAAGACATTAAAAGTAGAGGTGGAATGTGAACGAAGGTGGTTTTGAGAAGGATGATGATGGAAAATACGGAAGGTAAGGAAGATGGAGCAAAGAAGAAGACACGATGATAGGTGGAACGTGAAAAACATGGACTAAGAAACACTGAGACAGATGAAAAAGAGATAGAAAGGAAATAGGTCGAAAGGAGATTAAAGAAGGATACAAAACAAGAGATGGAGGAACACAGGTGGAGGGAAAAGGGAGATGGAAGGAGACTGGTCGCAGGTAGGAGCAGAAATATGAATGATGAGGACGCTCAACTTGTCAGCATAAAATGGTGATAATCTCTGTCATTCTCTATCAAAATGGCATGGATGTTTCATGTGTGTGTGTGTGTGTGTGTGTGTGTGTGTGTGTGTGTGTGTGTGTGTGTGTGTGTGTGTGTGTGTGTGTGTGTGTGTGTGTGTGTGTGTGTGTGTGATTTCGGAGTATTTCAGTTCATATAGTATTCCATGAATTTCAATCACCTCGTCATCGGCATCACCTCGTTTCATCAGCAGTGACAGAGAGTAACACAATCAGCGAGGCTTGACGCGCGCAACACACACCATCCTTCACTGACCGGGGCGCGTCAGTATGGTGACGCCTGCAAATACCGGTGGTCTTCTTTAGAGGTGGCCGTTGTTTTACGGGTTTGCTTTCGCTTTTATCTCGGCCACTAGCTAAACTTTCTTCCATGAACATTAATAAAAAAAAAAAAAAAGTAAATATGTAAAGTTATGCCGGGTAGACTGTCTGTGGTCAAATTTTCCTCAACGTGCTGATTGGCAATTTTTGGATGAAACTTCTATAGCTGCCCTCTAATGCCGGACCCCTCCACCCTCCACAGACTATGTGACTCACAATATGTGTGACGCACCGGCTAAACTGTCCTGTGAGTAGTAGAGAAGTTCATAAAAATGTACACAAAGGGATTGCGTTCTCCAATATGACCGTAAAATGTCTTTTGAAGTCCGAGACTAGTACGCGTCCTCTCTTGAATAGGAATCGATGTGTCCTCTTCCGGGTGACGTGCATACAGCTTCATGTTGTTGACTCGTGCTGAAGTATTTGGAGAGTGACATCCGCGAAGGCACACGCCTTATATCACTCTGTTCCGTGGACTGACTGACAACTCATATGTTTAAACCTTACTTTATGTACTTTATCGTTACATAAACATGATGAAATCCTTTTAAGACACTGAATGTATTTTTCATACTTTGTTTACAGAGTCACTAAATACTTTCAAACAAAACAATAAAGAAAATGTTCCCAAAGGCTGTAGCTAAAAGAAATAAAGGTAACCGTCTACAAGTTTATTTGTTACTGAGGAGACCTGAAGTACACACTCTTTGAAAAGAAGGGGGTCTCATATACGCAAGCGGCAAGGTAGTGGGAGAGACATGATCCATGGGAGAGGTATCATTTCATTGCTTGTTTTCACCTCAGCAGGGCACTCGGAGAGGATATATGTGATACATTACTGATATAAAGTGAAGGTGAAGCTGACACAGTACTATGGTCCAACACTTGCTCCTCCCAGTGTTGAAGCCTCAGTATCAATCAATATCTAAAAAAACAAAAGGTAATATCAATAAAAAAAAGGTTTTGCCGTAATTGAGCCATGTATTCATTTACAAAAGGACGCTTTCAGCCTTCAAATGTTGATTATATTATTAACGAGTGTAAAGCCTTCTCTTTTTCATCCGCTAATTAACAGTAATTTTGGAAACTTTATTAGCAAATGAAAGCTCTGATGTCAAATATTTTTCTGTCATTAAGCAGTGTAGATCCTCTGCTTAATATGTATTCTAAAAAAAATGTAAAGAAACTATGAGTGCAATCGTTGAGATTTAAGAGATCAATTCCGTTTGCTGGAGAGAAAGTTGTGAGCGAGGCGGTGTGTTGCTGCCTGAGAGGAGTCCGTCTGGGAGACGGTGGCGCTGTTTACCTTCACGCAGCGTTTACTTTTTTTTTATACTAACACGAGAGAGAGAGAGAGAGAGAGAGAGAGAGAGAGAGAGAGAGAGAGAGAGAGAGAGAGAGAGAGAGAGAGAGAGAGAGAGAGAGAGAGAGAGAGAGAGAGAGAGAGAGAGAGAGAGAGAGAGAGAGAGAGAGAGAGAGAGAGAGAGAGAGAGAGAGAGAGAGAGAGAGAGAGAGAGAGAGAGAGAGAGAGAGAGAGAGATATCCGTGTGTCTAATTCACGTGTCATTTTTATAAGAGACTTCCATCAGAGACAACACGTTCCATCAGCAGCGGCGGACCAGGCGGGAGTGTTGTGCCTCTCTATCTCAGTGTTCAGCGTCATCCAGGCGCGCCGACCAATGCTGGAGGCCAAAGATCCGGGTAACTGGAACATCACTATGACTGAATGGCTCTCCACAATATGTAACCATTAGAGTTACGTGTTGCGATTAATCCGAGGCTTTAATTAATGAGTGAGTGGAAAAAAAAATGTCTGAAGTGATCGGCGTCTGCATATAATTGATTTTCCGCAACTGATGGGACGGATTGGAAGTGAAGGGTGGAGTGGTGGGTGAGTGAAGTAGAGTGAAGAGTGTTACAGGTAAAGATGAGGATGTGGGGCTACGCTACAGATATGCTTTATCTCCGTCTCATTCGTACGTGAGTGTGTGGTGGATAATGATCCTAAGCCAGCCACTCGGAGGTACATACTCGGAAAAATATACAGAAAACATTACACAAAATAAAACATAGGAGGGAAAAACATTTACTGAGAAAAAATGGGCAAGGACATCTTGAGCAAGAGTTTTTAGCATACATAAAATAATACTTATAACGTTTCCATTGTTATTTCCTTGAAAAGCACGCTATCTTAAAATCAGATTTAAGATCTATACTTGACGTTTCAGTCTTTTTTTTTTAACATTCTAACTGAAATATGTGAGATGTGGCCCTGAATGGAAAGGAGTGGAGGTAGGATTGAGTGAACCAGCCCTCTTGGTCCCAGCGCCATCTACTCACTCCTCAAGCGAGTGACCTCAGGGCGACGATAATTCTGAGGCAATGCACCTATGAAATGGAGGTGACTTTTAGCAATTGGAGAAGAGATAAAGAAAGGAGCGTCTATATGCCTTAAATTAGAGCCACAACCTTTCCTGAAACGCACGAATCCCGCCTCGAAGCGCTCAGCCATGAGCCACCCCTTTGTCAAGCGCAGCCAGACGGACCGAATCAGCGAAAAGCAGCCGTAAAAGCTTCATGGTGGGTTAATTTCGTGCCCAAGAGGAGATCGTTGGCACGTAATGAAAATAGTGAGTTTTTAAGTTCCAAGATTTGAATTGGGAGTGCGGGAGGAGAGGGAGCGTCAGGGAGGAGTAAACAACGAGAAAAATTAATAAAACTTAGAAGAGAAGAAAGGCAGGAAAAGTGAGGCAGAAGGACGAGCAACAATAAAGGCTTCGGGAAAATGGAGTCCGCTGGATCTTAATGACTGAGCTAACAAGAATTTTCGGCATTGGCGGGTAAAGGAAATAAGGAAGACAAAGAGCCACTCTGTAGCAGTGTGTGTACCGCCAGATGCCACCAGTGAGCCCTGTCCTTCACGCTGAGGTGACAGACAAGCCATCACGAGCAATGACAACTGCCTTGAAATGGCTGACATTCACCAGTAACATATTGTTTTAAAATCACTAAAATCCATCGGAAAAAAAATCATTTCTGTTTTTCAAAATCTGCACCGATGATGCTCTATCATCAAATTTGTCAGAAGTATATTTTGTCATGAAAATATTTAATTCAAATTGCAAACAAATCCAAATAATTTGCTTAGACCTGAAATATTTTTATTTGATTTTACTCTAACTTTTTACCACTTCACGTGTCACCTTTCACACTTCTTGAAAGCTGCGCAAGACTGAGAGTCTGTCATCCCTGCATTTACTTACTCAACACTTTTACCACTTTAACGCGGCACGGCAGCAGCCCTGTGAGGGAGTTAGTCGGCGCAGAGCCAAGATCTGCCTAGACTCATTGTTGTTTGGTGACAACGAGCGTTATGTCATCGCGTGGCAGTGACTAATGGGTCGTTTGTCATCGCTTACCCACGCCAGCCTTTATTGGGTGCCGCTGCGTGGCACTACCTGTGGACAGTAATATCTGCCATGACATCTCATCACAGCGCAGGTATCACTCTGCTAATCATGTCAAAAAAAAAAAGGGTACGCGTTAGAGTTAAATTTACTCCTGACGTGATATTGACAAAGTTTGCAGCAGTGCTTGATTTTGTATGAATTATGAATAAAACATTCCATAAAGCATAATGTCACTTAATTAACTCAGATAGGACGACATTAATGCAAAAATGTATTCCTGTTAATAGAAAATCTTGCTTCCGTGAAGAAATTGATAAAAATAAGTGAGAGTGAGATTCCATGAAGAAATAAACTTAGGGGTAAATAAAGATTTCTCCCACGCAATAAGCAAGACAAAAAAAAGTCATCATAAAGCCATATTTAATGCAACTACTGCCTCTCGTTTCGCCTCATGGTGGTCAAAGTAATTCACGGCAATTAATGGTGTCTGTCACAGAGAGCGAGAAGAGCCAGGCGCCGTGTGACATGAGGCGGCACTCACCGTCCTCGCAGTATCGCCGCTGTAAAACCTCGGCGGCTAGATGGAACTGTCGCTCACTGTATGACGCACTTCTCTCACAGTGACGTCGAGGACAAAATCCGAGGTCAGAGAGAGAGAGAGAGAGAGAGAGAGAGAGAGAGAGAGAGAGAGAGAGAGAGAGAAGAATTGACACGTTTTGCAACATAGGTTTCCATTTTACATGTATAAGCTTCCCGGGTTGAGAATGCGAAAGCTTACTTGATATACAAAATCTTAAAAAAAGAGTAGAATAATGTAGTTATTGGAGATATTTTTGACAAGGCGCCAGATAGTCTCGAGGGGAGTTGGATCTCGAGTTTGACACTGTATTAATGAATGAGTGTTTGGCAAGTTGCAGAGCTCGAACTATTGCTTATTATACTAAAAGGGTTTGTTTACAGTCTACTTTTTTTTACGCAAGAGGGTAGACTGGCTAAGGGCAACAAAAAATGAAAAAAGGGCCCACTGGATTGAAAGTTCCCTTAGAGTTTTATTTAGAGTTATCCAAAAGAAAGGGACAAATGTCTTGATGCCTCCCTCTTAAACGAAGTCAAGTCGAAGGACAATGAAAATACAGAATCAGGTAAGAAGCTCCAGAGTTTACCAGAGGAAGGTATGAATGATTGTGAGTTCTGGTTAACTCCTGTATTAGAGAGTTAGACAGAATAGGGGTGAGAGGAAGAAGAAAGCCATGTGCAGCGAGGCCACAGGAGGAGGGGAGGCATGCAGTTAGTAAGATCAGTAGAGTAGTTAGCATGAAAATAGAGATAAAATATAGCAAGAGATGCAACATTCCGGCCGTGAGAAAGAGGCTGAAGACAGTCAGTCAGAGGAATACTGACAAGAACTCTATAACTACGGGAAAATTTTTATAATTATAGACACTGACAAAATTCTTTGACTCAATTTATACCTGAACCTATGACAATGGTTATAAAACCTCGACAGGATGGTTAAACAAACATTTGGTTCGCACAAGTAAAGCTAACTTGCTAGAAGTGTGTGTAAACAGAATACAATCCAAGCCTTCATTATTTAAGAGAAAAGAAAATCATATGTGGCGTGTGGTAGATGGCGTACTGTCATCAGCGAGACACTCTTAATGTGGCGTATCTGTATTCTCCTGCGTGGCTGATGTCACTCGTCACTTGTCATATCTTCGTGTATGAAATTGTTATGCTTACGATGTTTACGATCATGTATCAGGTGTGTGTGTGTGTGTGTGTGTGTGTGTGTGTGTGTGTGTGTGTGTGTGTTTCAAATATTTCCACGTAAACTCTTACCATCACTATTTTGTACGAGTACATACAAAACCGTGTTCCTATAATCAGTGACATATCCGCTATTTGTTCTACCAGAACACTCAAGAGATCGCATAATTTCTAAAGAACATTTAAGCTCTGTCTTTCGTTCAGGGAAGTAAAATATCTACCGTCGTTCCTTTAACAGCTTCACCTGCCTGGATTATTGACTCATTTTCCGGTAAGCAAGTCTGACTTTCTGCACAGCATCTCACTCTACATACATCAGTCCACGAATAAGCTTGCCTCATCAAGCCTGGAGTTCTTATATTCACAATGGTCGTGCCGCTCAAATGTTATTCTTGCTCCTCACTCGGAGCCGCGCCCTTCATTTCCTTGCTCTGAGTAAAGAGGAACACTTTTAGTCCACACAGAAGTGAAAGCTGACCACTGTTTCCTGGTTGTGCCGGTCAATGGCCACAATACCTGCTTGATATTATATATACTGAACAAGAACTACGCTTTGTTCTACTTTAGTGAAGTAAATGTTAGATCTTCTGATGAATAATAGAAACTTCGACAATCTGAGGAAGCAAATCGTAGTAGCTTTTCTTATATTCATAATCGTAAAAAGTTGCGCTCACGCTTGACCTCTGTTTTTGTCTCCTGCAAAGTTGTTCCCTTTATTTCTGGCTATTAATGTTCCTTTTTTAAGGCATTTAACAGGTTATGCAGTTCGCCGGAAAACTAGACAACAGCCTACAATTTCTCCGTTAGACATGACATACAAAGGGGCCTTATTCAAAGAAACGCGGACGAGTAACAATCACGAGCAGGTCTACTTATTAGTCCTTTGTTTCTTGATAAGCTACACTCTCCAAACCAAGGTAGATACATCAGAGTGATTTCTGCATTTCATTTTCGTTGGACTGCTACATGGTAAAATACTGAACATGACTTTTTGCCAGCAATTGATGGCACTAAACATATGGACACAGATGGATCCGAGCGCCATGCTGCTAGCAGGTTTACTCAAAACATTAATCATGTATAATGGCGTCTGAACATGCACTTACACCTTATATGTGGCACTACATACGTAGCTCATGCATATATCGCTATTACGGTTGTTTGCATATTCTTTACCCACACCCACACCCACACACACACACACACAAACAGGTGAAGCAGGTGAGGACACTCCTCTCAGAGCATTAATCATGTGTGTGACCGCGGTGGCGCGACTCTGCCGTGGGTATGACCGCAAGGCGAGAAACGATGTAAAGTTGGTTAGTCCCTCTGAAACACGATCAAACTAATCGAAAATTAAGTCAGCGATTGTCGTTGAACTCTAACCTGTATATGACGAGGATGAGCCCGCGACCATAAGAGTTCTGTTCAGTAATCGTAACTGCTCGGTAAAAGGGAACATTACCTAGACAGGTCGGCTTTATGTGCTAATATTTCAGTGCGAGGAGAGCAAAGATTGGAGAACCTGGGGATAAAACTCATAATGCCTCCCATGTAAAAGTCCGAGAATGAGTAGAAAGCTCGAAATGGAAAAAAAAAGATCAGTGAGAGACGTGCAACGCTATCACGATACCACGGCACTTACTGGAAACATGATGTAAGGGGAGGGAATCACGTGAATACTGAACAAGGAAAAGGAAAGGATAGGAGTCTTGAAATATTCTTCCATGAGTTAGATAACAGGAGAGTGCGGGATGAAGCCGTGTGATACAGTGTGAGAGAAAAAAAATAAAGCTTAGGCGGAAAGTAACACTGAAGGAGCAATAAGAGAGAGAGAGAAAAAAACTTCAATATTCCTTCACGCGTCAATCAGAAACAAAACATGAAAAAATGTGATAGAGATTAAAAGATCGGCGTAGCTTAACGAAGGCGAAGGGAGAGTATTGACACGTAGGGGCAAGCAGATAGTGGAGCGACTGTGTTGAATGCGACGTGACATGTAAATACCACATTAAATCCGCTTCCCTTTTTGCATGTTGGAAGTCTTACGGTAACTCCAGGTTCGTCAAAAGAGTTTCGACAGTCACGTGAAAGAAAAGCCGCACAACTGTCGCTGGTTCCTGTCACGCTGGGTTGCAAGAGATATTTTTGCGTCGGGTGAACGTCGTGCATTACTGAGGCAAAAGGAAAATATCAAAATCGGAAATGCGAATAACAAAGACGTTAGAAGCGGAGGTTGTGAGTGGCGCTGCATGACGAAGGAATCATGTAAGGCCGAGAACACCAAGGAGCGGAAGGCAGCGCAACATGTCAGTATATAAACAATGTCAAAGAAAACAAGGTGGATTGGAACCGGTTAGCTGGGAAAACACAGTAAGTTTTACACACACACACACACACACACAGAGAAACACACACACGTACTCACAGAAACACACACACACACACACACACACACACACACACACACACACACACACACACACACACACACACACACACACACACATACTCACAGAAACACACACACATACTCACTTATACACACACACACACACACACACACACACACACACACACACACACACACACACACACACACACATGAGATCAGCACATGACGGCGGGGCGGAGAGTCGATGCTCAGCCTACCCCGGGTGTCACATCACTTGGAATCCACTCCAGTGTCACTGTTGCCAAAACCATGATCTCTATTTTAAGCGTATTTCATTCACGCAGATTCTATGAATTTGTTCGCCTTAGAAATAGTCTTTTTACTTAAATGTTTATCAAATTGTCGTGAGCTAACGATGTTGTGAAGTGTAGTGGCAGCATGCCTGTTTCCATTGCTGCTCGTGTAGTTGGGCATGGATGCCCTGCATGCTGAATTATCTGTATGTTGTGCTGTGCTGTGCTGTGCTGTGCTGTGCTGTGCTGTGCTGTGCTGTGCTGTGCTGTGCTGTGTTGTGTTGTGTTGTGTCGTGTGGTGTGTGTGATGCTGTGTAGTGTGTGTGTGTGTGTGTGTGTGTGTGTGTGTGTGTGTGTGTGTGTGTGTGTGTGTGTGTGTGTGTGTGTGTGTGTGTGTGTGTGTGTGTGTGTGTGTGTGTGTGTGTGTCGGGGAAGGGGGTGGGATCATCATACATAACCTGGTGTCCAGCGCTGGAATCTCTCCACACACTGGTAATTTTTCTGCGATGGTTGGCGGTGGCATATTGTCACAGGCGTCACTTAAAAAAAATTCATCCTGCCTTCACCATCACGTTCAGGATTCAGCTACTTACGCTTCAAGAGATCTAATTTTTGCCTCCCGTTCTTTCCTTGCCTGCCTTCACTCTCTTCAGTTGTCTTTCACTTTAATGTAAGTTAACCTCTCGCGAAAACGACATCTAATAATCTCTTTTATTTATCTTATGTCTTTTTTTTTCGTGCACTAAACCCCTTAAAGTGCTGAGTCTGACTTCCTTAGCTACTCCATATTCCATCTCTATCTTTAGTGACACACTAAATACACTTTTCTTCAGAAAGTTTCCCGTAGTGATGTTTAAATAAAAGTCTGACTCGCAAGACACGACAAAACACAGAGTTGAATACAGAGCAGCGATACCGACCCGATGGAAAAGAAAAACTCGCCTATCTACTGGCCACCATAATCATGTTCAACGGCCAGAGTATGCCGGTGGTGGCAAGAAAACAGCCGCATGCAACACATAAATATATTAAAGTGAAAAGACATCACCACCAATTGGAATAGCTGTCTGGACAATTAGCATGAACGCTAGTTTTAACATTTCCATGAACAATGACAAAGGTACGCTGTTGCTAGCGAGCGGCAATGAGAGGGGACAGTGCTCCCGTGGCGTGTGGATAAACTGTAGTCCAGCTAAATTGGATTAATTGTTCCGTGGGTTTGTTCTCAACTGTGGTATAACAAAGTCGTCTGTGTGATTTTACGAAAAAGTTTTCATGAACTTTGTACCTTCCCTAAGGTAATTTTTGCTCCGATTTTTGTTGGTTTACAACAATTTTAGTTTATTCTCTCTTACTTTATCATTGAATAAATAAAATCTCGTCGAGTGTAAAAGAAAGTAAACTGTTATGGAAAATTCCTCAATATTTCTTTAGCCTTGTGTTCACAATTTCCTTCACCGAAAATGTTTCCCTGGGCGAGCTTTCATAGTGGTGGCACCGTGCGCCCTGTGTATCGGCTTGTGGAAGTCGGCCACGTTCAGTAGCATCGGGAACAATGGCTCCACACAGCCGCACTACACAAGCAGGATCACTTGTGTGCTCAAGGCTGATTCTGAAGCTCAGTTTGCATTTCATTACCACAATACAAATCAAACTTGTAACAACAATCATAATTTTAGCACACCGCCTACAAGTTCCATCCAAGTGAATCGGTTTTCCTTTACAAGTAATAATATCTAATCCACGGGGGCAATATGGTGCCTAGCCTCCACGTTTCTGCTCTTTTTCCCTGTGCTGTCCCTCGGTTATGTTACCCTACACGGAGGGCGAGGAACATGCAGGCTCGAGCGGTGAATAGGTCCAGTCGTGGGGTGAGGGTGTCTTGCAAGGGCGTGCATCTCTCGATACAAGGCCACAAAGTCTCTTGTGGCTAATGTTCGTTTTCTGATAACAATCGGAACGCATGCAGAACCATGTCTGCGATTTATATATATATATATATATATATATATATATATATATATATATATATATATATATATATATATATATATATATATATATGTATACAAAGGCAACCAAATAGTCAAATTGCACTATTTTTCATATCGCTTCGTGTTGTGGAACGCTACAATCTTGTCTGCGGCCTTGTTTGTCGCATCGAAAGGGTAAAACAAAGATTGAGACTTGTTACCTTGTGGCTTGTTTGCACCAGAACCACCAGCCACAGAAACAGGGAGTGGCTGAGGGTGGCGGAGAGATATTCTCTTTGACTCAGTTGCAGTGTAGGGTGGTAAAGGTGCACAGCTGCTGGTGATGTATGTTGATGCAGAACTGTAACACGGTTATCACTTGCCATTTTTTTTTTAAGTTTGACTCTTTGATTACATGTGATTAACACGTGAACTGTAGAAAAGAATATTGCTATAAAAAAAGCAACATGAATCAAAATAAGTGTTTTTATAAGTGTTTCCAGTTATTTTTAGATTTAAATATGATTATCATCTTTGTTGCTCCCAAAAGAACACTAAATAATAATTCATATATGAATATTGTTTCTTCATTCAGTAAAGAACATGAAAGCCACGAAGTGACAAGTATGACCATCGCCTTTTCTTATCATTTTAATTGAGTCACATTTTTACCTTCATCTTTGATTCACAGCTTGGTTCAGAGATTTATTGGTTCAATCTTAAAAGAATAAAAATGGAAATTATTTTTCATCCGTCCAGACTGAACAGCCTGCGCCTTCCCATAGCCGTCGTGGCCCTACACACACACACACACACACACACATTCCCTCTCTCTCTCTCTCTTTCTCTCTCTAGCAAATCAGCCATGCAAACATGAAGAAAGTCCACTAACACACAGAAACAGGCAACATGACCAAACACACACACACACACACACACACACACACACACACACACACATGACTGTGGGAAACAGCGTAACTTGGCGCAAAACTACATTAGACCTACACTGAATAACAAGCATATCTCGTTCCATTCACAGTAACACTTGGCGAATGACGGGGAAATCTTCACCAGACACAACACTACAGATCATCGCCACTGCGCCGCGTGTTCAGAAACTGTCTGTCCATTGAAAGCAAGGACATATCTGCACTTTATCATTGGTTTCGTATGCATATCAGACTAAAAAACAACTAACAAACTCATCACTAACTAAATACAATACCCACACACACACACACACACACACACACACACACACACAATGCATCACCAACACGCATCACACTTCATCATGCGTGGCTCACAAGTCTCATTAGGCTCTTCACTCTGCCTCGTTCCTCCTCACGTGTACAAACAGAGGAAGACAAATATGACCGATCGATCCTCAAGCTTCCTTTGATTCTTTCTTTTCACCAGGCTCGATGGCGTCACGATGAAGCAGAAAACGTAAATTTAGTTATATATCTTTTAACACATTTCAGACGTTTCGCGAGGACATAATTATTTGATCTTTAATACAATCTTTACACGTCTTACTATGTGATTATCTGGACTCTTTCTTTTCATTATATATTGAAGTAAAAACAACAGCGTAATAAAGATGGAATGAGTAATGAGGATTTGTCTAAAGAATGGCGCAATGGTGAGTGTGAGGCAGCGTGCGCGTTAGGGTTAAGTGATGAGCAAGTGAGTGTATCATCAGGTGTTTCTGCAAAATGATGAGAGTGAGGATATTAGAGACAAAGAGACAGACAGACAGACAGACAGTTAATTGCCCAGCTGATGAAAGAAGTAATCACACGTCCGCATTAGAGAAAGAAGAGGAAGTGGAAAAGGAATAAAGAAAGGAAGCGGAGCGAAATCAGAGAGAGAGAGAGAGAGAGAGAGAGAGAGAGAGAGAGAGAGAGAGAGAGAGAGAGAAAGGGCCCATCTAGTCTTATGAGATACAGAATTGGCACCAAGTTATAAGTTGTCCTCTTTCTTTCATGATCCGCAAGATCCCCGCCATCCATCACGTGGGCAGGGAAGGCTGGGGGAGAAGCCACGGAAAGAGGGTGGTTTGTGTCTATGTGGTCGCTGGAGGCTGAAGAGAATGAGAGGGAACAGAACCGCTGCCTTTCTCCTCTTCCTCCTCCTCCTCCTCCTTCCATCAAACTTCTATTGTTGTTTGACGTCTTGGTGTCCGAGAAGAGAACGTGTAGTTGAGACGTCACAAAGACACACACACACACACACACACACACACACACACACACACACACACACACACACACACACATAAACGAGTACTCCTATAGCATTACAGGAACAGAAGATTCGCTCCATTACTGCCAAACGCTCAATATGTTCTCGATTCCCATTTTAAGGAGAATCTCGCCAATAAAAATGCAAAAGATGGAAGCCTTTGGTCCCCTATTTCTCATGTTAACTTGGTCTTGGGATGGAGGGCGTGGGCGGCAGGGAGGGTTGGAATGATAGGCACGGCGGAAGCTCAAAGGATAGGCAGGGATTGAGCCTCGGTTCGGCAGTTTCGGAGATTCAGTGTTGGTTGAAACATGATTCAGAACACTGGCAGGAAGGGGGCTTGGGGCTGCGTGCTGGGGGGCTGAGGGCTTAGTGCTGGGGGCTGGTTGTTAGAGGCTCGTTCTGTGCTGCTGGCCTACTCCACTCCACTCCACTATACTCTGTACCTCACTACTCACTCCACTCAGCCATCCATGAGTCCAGTCCCTCTCTCTCAGTGTGTGTGTGTGTGTGTGTGTGTGTGTGTGTGTGTGTGTGTAGTTTTGGTTTTGGATTTTTTCGTTCGTCTGTCTGTCACATTGTATGATTTTTGTCTCGTTCTTGTTTCTCTCTCTCTCTCTCTCTCTCTCTCTCTCTCTCTCTCTCTCTCTCTCTCTCTCTCTCTCTCTCTCTCTCTCTCTCTCTCTCTCTCTCCGTCCATCATCTTGAGGCAACCTAGTCTGCGCGGTTCCGCTTTTCGACAAATGTTAAGCAGCGGGACAGGCTAAATTAGACCTGGTCTCTTTGAGGTATAAAGGCTTCCACGCAAAGCTGCGGGGATTTAAGTCTTATAAATACTAAACTTCGAAAAAATAGAATATACAAGCATCACACAATCCAGCTGCTTAAATGTATTCCTACGAAATTTGACATGTGTGTATATATAGACAGATTAGAGGACGTATTTGTAGCATAGGAGATATTACACCGCAGGACAGTCCTTACAGCATCCCTTACAGCAGACTACCACTACACCTCCATAAACTTCTTTCAAAATACCTCGTTAACTCCATTTCCGCCAAGACAGTTATAGTCCCACAGTGTCACTGGCGGTTGTCTCCTTTCCCTGCCCCTCCCTGTCCACCCCGCCCAATCCCTTGGACTCATGCCCGGGAGAGGAAGCACGGGATAGATGCCTCCATAATCAACGTCGATGGAAAAATATTAGGAAGAAATAAAAGAAAAAAAAAGCTCACGGGAATGATGCCATGAACATGAATGCTTAAGAAAAGAGGATGAGAAATCATTCTCAAAATATATTATATTAAAATATACGAGGATAAATGTCAAAGGTTTCTCTGCACGAGAAAAAAGAAAAAGGCAAATGGGTCATAAGAAAATAACTCGTGAATCGATGTCAGAGGAAAAAAGAATCACAAGGATGAAACAAAAGCGTCACGAACATAATATATACCACAGAAAAGACGGCAAGAAAGATGTCACGTGAAAAATAGCTTCTGAATAATATGTCACAATATTTTGACGTAAAAGATGAAAATAATAAGATAGCACGAACAATATCACGGGAAAAATAATTCGTGGAAGATACAGTATGTCACAAATATTGCACTGAGAAACGATGTGATGAATATGTCATATGTTGTCGTGATAACACAAGAACAGCTTAGGTCATGTTAGGTTAGTATAATTTAGTTCGATTAAATTACATCTACTATTGTCTCATTCCTTATTTATTGTAGGTCTCTCTCTCTCTCTCTCTCTCTCTCTCTCTCTCTCTCTCTCTCTCTCTCTCTCTCTCTCTCTCTCTCTCTCCCCTGTGTGTGTCGGTAACTGTTAATATCTAATTCTATGAATCTCCTTCCCGCCGCGGCGAACGCAGGCCCACCCCACGCGTCACACGCCAACCCCAATAATGCAGGAAATTGTACTCGTACATGCATTGCAAAGTGAAACAACGCTCGTTAAAAATAAACGAAGCCATGTGGAAAAAGAGGACAAATGGAAACGTTTTGCAAAAATGGTAAACGTTGAGGAAAATAAAGTGTCAATATGTACGACCAATATTTGACTCCAAGTTTAATTTTACAATCATTTCAGTTATAATTAGTGAGCGGCATCGACCTGTACTCCCTCCAAACACGGCCCAGTTTATCCGAGGCCGACAATAACCAGAATTACACGGCTCTGAAAGGCTGGCCTGAAGTCTGCTTTTAATGAAAACAAACACAGCTATGACCTGTAAAACAATTCACATAAAACCAACATTGAGGGATGGAAAAACTATACAATTACTAACAACAACCGTGGCGAGGCACTCTTTCCGAGAATCGCTATAGTGGTGGTGGTGGTGGTGGTGGTGGTGGTGGTGGTGGTGGTAGTAGTAGTAGTAGTAGTAGTAGTAGTAGTAGTAGTAGTAGTAGTAGTAATAGTAGTAGTAGTAGTAGTAGTAGTAGTAGAGCACTAACAATAATAATAATAATAATAATAATAATAATAATAATAATAATAATAATAACAATAATAATAATAACAACAATGATAACAATAATAATAATAATAACAATAATAATAATAACAACAATGATAATAATAATAATAATAATAATAATAATAATAATAATAATAACAAAGATAACAAAATAATAATAAACATTCACAACAAAAAACAACAACAAGAACAACTACTACTATTACTACTACTACTACTACTACTACTACCGCTATAGCAACAACAACAGCAGCAGCAGCTCACACCAAACTGGAAATCTAGCACGGGCATCACCTGGCAGGCATCCGGCACTGACGGGACGGGAAAGAATGATTACCACGCTGGAATCAATTACTAAAGTTACTGGGCAGGTCAGAGCGGCAATCCCTTCCCTGCCATCCTCACAGCGCCACGCTCATGTCACAAAAGGAACCCTGCGCCAATTCAACCTAACCATAGCAAGTCCTCCGGCTGTCCTTGGGTCGTGCACGTGAGATGTCTTTACCAGTCTGCCTCACGCCTTCCACCATGTTTGCCTTGCAATGTCCGTCCATCCAGCCGCCGCGCCGTCCTCCTCTCTCTGTTGATCTGAATCGTGTACGTCAAGTGTTTGACAGGAGCTCTTAGGAGGAAGATCACATTAGATACATCCGTGCTGCGTTAAGTGAAAGGAGAGGAGGAGGCAACGAGGTAAGGAGGCAAGGGCAGGTAAGTCGGAGAGCGGAGCGGAAAGGGACGGTGCGGGTGTCTTACAAAACAGGTCAGCCTGGGCCGTGACAGGTACTCGTTTAATGTCGCGCAGCACCGGCGTGGAGCAGCGTCCCGGTAGCCAGGGGAGAACAGGAGAAAATAAACTGGAATGCGACTCAATACTCGCTTTCTTCCCCCGATTCCAATTCAGGAGAGAAAACCTGAAGCTGTAAGTGGATTCCTGGTAGGGGGACGTTGCTTTAATTAACTTTAGTGGAGAATTAAATTGTCGCCACAACCAGGAGGGTCCACATTTCCCAAGCCAGAAGGCCCGGCCGGCTGACGCGGCGCGTACAGGATGCAGGCAGCTAAGGATTGCAAGACTGTAGGACGCACCTATGACTTGCTGCTATAATGTGTTACTACAGACTGCATTTACGTGTGTATGTGTGTGTGTGTGTGTGTGTGTGTGTGTGTGTGTGTGTGTGTGTGAGAGAGAGAGAGAGAGAGAGAGAGAGAGAGAGAGAGAGAGAGAGAGAGAGAGAGAGAGAGAGAGAGAGAGAGAGAGAGAGAGAGAGAGAGAGAGAGAGAGAGAGAGAGAGAGAGAGAGAAAATATATATCATGCCTATTATCTATCATCAGTGTTAAAAATACTTTCTTTCATCAACACTGGCAGAGAGATAAAAGCAACTGAAGCATAATTTTTTTCATAACTAATTTCTTTAAACATTCTAAATCTTAAGGCGATAAAATTACGGATTCGGTTGATGATTATTTTTGGTCTTAAATTTTGAACTGATTTCCTCCACTCTTGCCACATGTGAGACCAATAACAATGACGACTCCACTTCACCAATCTTTGTACCTTGAGATGAACACGGCAACAGGAATGGGCATTTTTTAAGAACCCAATCTTTTTTTTATTTTGTCTGTAAAAGTAAAGGTCTGTATCGGTGTTAAGTGATTTTACCTGCAAAAAAATATATTCTAGCCTAACACTCATCCGCCTTGCTCGGTAAATATAAACAAGGGAAAAAAAAGTAAAAAAGTTACGTAGAATGTACTGAATAAATGAAGGAAAAAATTAGAAACAGGTTATAGAAGAGAGGAGAAGAGAGGAGATACAACGAGGAGAGGAGAGGAGAGGAGAGGAAAGAAAAGCAAAAGGAGGAGGGATAGGTGGACAAAACAAGGGTGATGAGCCAGAGAGGAGAGGAGAGGAGCGAGCCTGGACACACAACGACCACCACCTGTCCCTCCCATCCTGTTGAGGAGGGGGAAGGAGGCGCCTGTGGAAGCTTTTACGGACGCTGCTCTGTTCCTCCCTTTCCGTGCGGGTCCGGAGGGAGAAGATAACATATAAATATACGCCACTCCTCCTGCAGCGGACCAGTAGGAAAAGAAAGAGATAGAGAAAAAAGGGATGAAATGCATATTCTATATCCATACTCAAGCAGACAAATAAAAATAAGAAAAAAAACGACAGATACGCGGAATATTTGTTTTATGTATCCTTCACGAGTCCAATTTCAGGGAGAAAGTCTTTTAGGAGGTCTTTCCCCAGTACGCAATGTCCGTATTTTTAAGGGGTGTTCACAGTAGGTGTTACAAGGGCAGCAAAAATATCCCACTAGTAAAATATGGACAAAACGCGACACGGAGACAAGTTGTGCGTGTACGTCAAAGGGTCAGCCCCTCCATCACGCCGGAAACAGTACCAGGAAGGCTACGCAACTTACAGATAGCAAATTGAAAAAAAAAGAGAGGAAAAAAAGTGAAAAATATGAACTTAAATACGAGATCTGAATTAGGACGGTGAAATATAATTGAAAGTAAACTGAGCGTTCAGGATGACTTTGATTTAAAACAAGGATAGTGGAAAAAAAAAAAAAAATGACATGAAATGGAAATGACGTACAAGTGAAATTTATGCATGAATGTTTACGCTGAAAAAAATAAAAGTAATAAAAAATGCAGTTGATGTAGTTCCAGTTGGCATCACATCGTAAGAGAATTTCTAGTATTTCAAAAAAGGTGAAATTACTGCCAGTTCATTGACTCTCTCTCTCTCTCTCTCTCTCTCTCTCTCTCTCTCTCTCTCTCTCTCTCTCTCTCTCTCAAGACACATACAATTATTAGACAGAGCTAGAATATTGTAAAATTGTGCACGTGATTAACCTTACTAAACTAAACAATGGTCTCACATAAACCTGCACTGTTCCTGCCTTGTCCTATTTACCACATCAACATCAAACACAACAAATAATCATTAAGGTTTCCGATACTGCACATAAATTCTCATTATAAAACATAGTAACTCTAGCGGGAATAAATAGCGGCAGGAAAAACAGTTTGGCCCTTTTTGGTGTAAGTACACATTGATTTTAACTACATGATTTAATTCCCAAAACAACTTATAAAACAATACTAGTTACAGGTAATTGAAAAAGTGTGTGTGTGTGTGTGTGTGTGTGTGTGTGTGTGTGTGTGTGTGTGTGTGTGTGTGTGTGTGTGTGTGTGTGTGTGTGTGTGTGTGTGTGTGTGTGTGTGTGTGTGATGATAGATAGATAGATAGATAGATAGATAGATAGATAGATAGATAGACAGACAGATAGAGGGAGAGAGACAGACAGAGAGAGAGAGAGAGAGAGAGAGAGAGAGAGAGAGAGAGAGAGAGAGAGAGAGAGAGAGAGAGAATTGCTTGAAGGGAAAAGGGAGACAATTAGTACAGGTGAACAGTGTCCCTCCCTCCCCTCCGCCTCCTTTCTCTCTCTCTCTCTCTCTCTCTCTCTCTCTCTCTCTCGGACAGTATCCTAAGTATTCTTCTAATTAAAGGCGAATACGAACCTCTCTGCTTTTACATCATCCTCGCGCTGGTGCTAATGGAAATAAATAAATGAATAAGAAAATAAATAAATAGACAAATAAGTAAATGATTTAATAAATGAACAAATAAATAAACAAAGATATATAAGTAAATAAGAGATGAATACATAGGTGGAATAAAAGTAAATGAATTAACAAATGAATAAATAAATAAATAAATAGATATATAAGTAAATGGGAGAGGAATAAATAAATAGATAATTAAATATAAATAAAAGTTAAACCTATCCATACCCTTTGATACGACACCAGTCCTTTCAAGCAGAGAGATAAAAGAAGAGATAAAGTTTCTCACGAGTCCTTATTTTTTCCTGAGAGAGAGAGAGAGAGAGAGAGAGAGAGAGAGAGAGAGAGAGAGAGAGAGAGAGAGAGAGAGAGAGAGAGAGAGAGAGGCAGACAGACAGACAGAAAGACATAAAGAGTTGAAAGGTCTGAATGGATAAAAAAAACAGAGGGATTCATCAGTCTGTCAACGAGTTTGCAATTAGAGGACACTAAAAAATCGTCCAGCCGTGGCAGTAGAAGTCGAGCGTAAGAAAAAGGTCAATGAATAACACATCTACCGTTCCTGTGTGACGCCGGCAGCTCACTCCCCAGGGCCGAGCGAGGTGGTAGTCAAGCCGTTACCAAGGCCAGGAAGAATAAAGCCGTCATATCCACAGCAGTGAGAGCGCCAAGCTGTTACTCCAGGATGAAAAAGGAAACGAATGGCAATATAGAACCTGTTGAAATGTGTCACGTGGAGCAAGGGACCGGAGAGAGAGAGAGAGAGAGAGAGAGAGAGAGAGAGAGAGAGAGAGAGAGAGAGAGAGAGAGAGAGAGAGAGAGAGAGAGAGAGAGAGAGAGAGAGAGAGAGAGAGAGAGTGATATTCTTCCCTATACAGAAAAAAAAAGTATACGTTTGAATTCAGTGTAGTGTCAAAATGTATGGAGCTCACATGGATGCGTTGCCGCCCCTTAAAAAAAAAAAAAAAAAAGTAAATCCAGTAATTCCCGGATTGCATAGTGTGGCAGCTTGACCTTGGTTTGCTCGAGGGTCATTGCATCCTTATAAGCCACGACAGACGATTTCCGGAATACCACGCGCTATTTCACACACAGATCCTAGCTCTTCCTCTTCGATCAATGGTAAATCTGAGCAACATTCCCTCCCGTTCTAAAACTGTACACTGCTGCGATTCTGTACGGGGTGAAATGTATAGCGTGGCTCGTGCAGGGTACCTCACTCTTACAGGGACATAAATCTTTCTCCGCTAACTTCGCCTCTTTTGTCTCTTCCATGAGAATTCCGGTTCACTCTGTTTTATTGATGTTGTGTTGTTGAAGGCGATGTTACCAAATAAAACACTTTAGCTTCTTGTTTACGACCGTATGCTGACTTGCTTTATATCAGAGTAGAAGATTTTTCCCCAAGTAAAAGCGGGGAAAAAAATGGACGCAAAAATAGCATTGGATCATTAATTTCATTGCAGTGTGGTTCGAAACTGTACTTTAAACTCGCCCCAGCTTACTCCATCATGTCGTTGAGAAGCCATAAGCAGTCACAGGGATGGTATTAATTGTCCGCGTCTGTAGCTGGACACCCGTAGATTGCCAGCGAGGCGAGAATAGGTCTGTGAGGGAATGTGTGATCAATAGGCACCCAAACACACACCATCAGTGCTTAACGTACCGGATGCCACACTTCGCTTCGCCATTTAGTAGTGTGTGGGAGGCTATTCGTTTTCCATTACGTGTGTGGCCTGCGAGAGTCTAATGGAGGCAGACATGACGAGTGGCGGGGCGGCGGATCAAATGATGCGGAGGTAAGTTAAGTGCAGTCATTTCTACGGGAATGGACCGGACATGAAAAATTATGACCAGTGAATGGATGACGTAAGGGAGCGACGCACACGACACATTCCAGCAGCGATTCCCGTGTACCAGAATAGCTCGCGGAAATAAGGCAATAAAGCTTATGTGGCTCATGTTGGTTGCAAGGAAGTCCTTGTCACGAGTCACATATGAATGAAATAAAGGTGTTTCCTCTTTATATTATTGTTATTATTATCATTATCATTATTTATTATTTTCATTATTATCATACTTCTAATTTCCCTTATTATTATTGCATTACAATCATAGTAGTAGTAGTAGTAGTAGTAGTAGTAGTAGTAGTAGTAGTAGTAGTAGTAGTAGTAGTAGTAGTAGTAGTAGTAGTAGTAGTAGTAGTAGTAGTAGTAGTAGTAGTAGTAGTAGTAATATTATTATTATTATTATTATTATTATTATGATATCATTATTATTATCATTATTATTATTATTATTATTATTATTATTATTATTATTATTATTATCAGTAGTAGTAGTAGTAGTAGTAGTAGTAGTAGTAGTAGTAGTAGTAGTAGTAGTAGTGGTAGTAGCAACAATAGGAATAGCAACAGCAATAGCAATAACAGTAGCAATAGCAGTAGCAGTGTAGTAGTAGTAACAAAAGTTTATTACCGTTGTTTCTTATCATGGTTCATACTAATGTGATAATTAAACACTCGATAACACACTGCCCGAGAAGCTCCCTTCTCGACGAGTGCGTGAGAAGCACTGGCTGAACACACACCTGCAGGAAGAGTGGCTTTCTGATTTGACTTCCTCTATCGTGGAGGACCTGATAGCGGTTTGGAATTAAGGTTGAGGCCTTGTTAAACTGCCGAGTTTACGCTTGAGCTACATGATTTTTTTTAAGAAAGCAGGGAACATGTCAGGGAAGAGCAATGAAAATGGGGCATAAAGACAGAAGGTGATGGACGCTCACACAAACATAAAAAAGCGGCACCTGGCACTGAGCTGAGCAGGGAGTTCAGCCTTTAGGGACCTCACTGGATTTGTCACGGCTTTCACGTCCCTCCTGAGTTGAAAATAAAGATGCACCACGAGTATTACCAAACCTTGAATCACACAACACAAAATATACATGTACACGAGCAGCTCATGGGAGAGTATTATAATTCTGGAGATAAAGAAAGTAGGAATTATTAACTACTTCCCAATCCTAAGTAGGACAAAATACTTATCACTGGAATGAAAATGGAAGGAATAATCTATACCTGAAGTATTAAGCACGACGTATTTATCATCCTTAAATAGAATTACGAGAGAATTATGATCTTTTTTTTTTAAATGTTAGGCACAGCATCACTTCTTAAAAATAGAGGAAGACGGAATTACAACCTACGTATTTTTGCACGACAACTTAATTCTTCCTAAATAAATGAGGAAGGCGCACGTCGACAAGTCAGGCAAAACTCAGATGAATAAATCATAAAGCGGATAACATATGAGGTCATTCCCGTCTGAGGTATAAAAACAAATGACGAGAAAAGGCACACAGAGAGAGAGAGAGAGAGAGAGAGAGAGAGAGAGAGAGAGAGAGAGAGAGAGAGAGAGAGAGAGAGAGAGAGAGAGAGAGAGAGAGAGAGAGAGAGAGAGAGAGAGAGAGAGAGAGAGAGAGAGAGAGAGAGAGAAAAACAGAGAAAGACAGACAGACAGGCAGATAGACAGACAGACAGACAGATAGACAGACAGACAGACAGGCAGGCA
>NC_059272.1:26562728-26572728 GCF_017591435.1 Portunus trituberculatus
TTTTTGTTGTGTGTGTGTGTGCGCACCACGAACACTTCCTGTGTATCTTTGAAGACGAGAAGTGTTCCTGACAGATTCACACACACGCAGCATGGCAGTAAAGATCTCGCGGTGAATATGAAAATACTTCTTGCTCTTCACGCCAGAGTAACACACGAGAGAGAGAGTATAAGTGACGGCTAGCACGTGCGTGGAGTGAAACATGAAGGCAGCGCAGGGAAAGACGCCACTACAGCTCCCAAGAATTGCCTAGAGATATCTGTTAATTTGCGGTTCTGTTGTATTAGTTTTTACCCAGGTCGCTTGTCGTATTTGTTGAACACCTATTTCGCAGTATAACATTGTGGCGTGTGGGTCGTGAGGGAGTTCAAAGCTGTAGTGCGCGCCTTGTGCTCACTGATGAGGAGGGACTAGTATTCAGAACTTGATAGAATCGTTCAGCTTCACTGCTCTCTCTCTCTCTCTCTCTCTCTCTGCTATAAAATCGATACATTCACCTTCCCAGTGACACAACTAACGTATCTCCACCTTGCCTCAGATGATTTACTCTCCCCTTTCTTGCACCATTTCCTCCTCCTACTACTTTCCTTTCGCCCTCACTCATCTTTTACTCTCAAAATCTCTATAAATCCCGCCCCTTCTCTCTTTCCTTTCCCGTAAGCCACTCTCCACCCTCTCCTGGCCTCTGCCTAAGCACCATATCCTCTTGCATCATCTTCCCCATACTCAGTGACCCTCTATGGACGTAAGCCAGTACCTCCTCGAAGCACCAGCCAAGTCACTCCACTCATCTCACTCTCCGCTCCAGCATCCCTTCCCTCTGCGACTTAATGCAATTTGTCAACACGTAAATGGATATTCTCACTCTTTGGCTCTGGAGGCAGACGATTCGAGAAACGACCAGACGTGCTTCCGTGTCGGCGGCGCAGTGGTCTCTGCTCCTGACTTACTCACTCACTTACCTGGGAAAGAAACACCTGACTTACTTCCTACCCGATAATCGAGTTGGGAAACACACGCATTATGATAACGAAGAGACTTTGCCGGAGGAGGAGGAAAGAACAGGTATTAGGATAAAGGGACGATGTTAAGAAAAGACTTAAGAAAGCTAAAGATAGAGGAGGATGGGGAAAACTTATAGGAAAGGCTAAACGGACACAGGGTCCCTCGAAATTATTGAAGCTGTTCTGTGCCACGAGGGTGAGGCAGGGGCAGCAGCAAGCTACTCATTCAGTTGGCGTAATACTCGTCAGTGACTCGAGAGCCTGGCAAAAGCGGCAAGTCGTCGCTCGTGACTGGCAAAGGTGAGTTATAACTGTAATATATATGCTAACGAGGAGACTTCTCTGCTGTCAGCTTCTCGTTTTTCGGGCATGTCTGAGTGAACACGACTCAAAAACGCAGCAGCACAAGATCAAACTTAGTGGCAAGAATCTTTTTGCTTCCTTTTTGCCTAATTTTTGATACACCACCGTCAAAATAAACAAAGCAAAACAAAAACAATACACATACAAATACACATTTCCACAAACGTAAGAAAAGACTGAAAGGCGGGAGAAATCATACAAAAACAAATGATATGCAGGCATTTTAAGCAACAAAAGCGACCTGACACCGGTAAAGGAAAGCGGAGTGAGGGAGCGAAGTAAATGAAGGGATGATATACAGAACACACGACTAACAGACTGATGCGAAGTGAGGTTGGCGAAGGTTCGAGAAGACCTTTGACCTAACGTGGCCATTATTAACGGTTAAAATGATAGTGACGATGATGACAATGATTTTATAACACATTCATCTCCCTCTAAACGCACAGGCAAAGAAAATGCCCCCTTAACACTCACCTGACACACACACACACACACACACACACACACACACACACACACACACACCGTCTCCTTAATCCGTCTGCCTTAGTTTATCGTCTCATCACGCTGTTTTAATTTAGTGTAATGAGAGCGTGAATAGAGAGAATTAAGGTTACGTGGAAAGTCTTTAGCCTAACACCTCTAAATCAGTGGCCGTAAAACTAATCTCGCTGAGCCTGAACCCTTCACTCCACCACCACCACTACCACCACCACCACCACCACCACCACCACCACCACCACCACCACCACCATCACTACCCCTTCAATATTCTCTCTCCTTTTCCTACCTTCCTTATCCTCCTCACTATCACCTTTACTTTCGTTCTTCGTTTCTTTCTTCCATATTCCCTGCTTGCTTCCCACCACCACCACCAGCACCAGCACCTCCACCACCACCACCACCACCACCAGACATCAGGTGTGGCGTGTGATCAAACGAGGCCGGCACGAGAAAAATGGACGCAAAACTGCCATGAAAATAATACCTTCAAACGCCCACACCGCGCCGCCCAACGATATCAGAGGGGCTTGCAAATTTGGAGACGTCCAGAAAACAGGCAAAATAAAGAAGCCTTCCTCTCCTCTTCCCTCCCTTCCTCTCGTGTTTACATCCTCGCCCATCGTGTTATGTTATGCTCAGCCAATACTGGTTTGGAAATCATCGCCACGGTATTTATTGCGCCCGATAGATATTGCTGTGTGAAGAGTGGTTTCTGGGTTAAGGTGAAGGCAGAGAAGTGAAGGAAGAAAGGAAAGGAAAGGAGGTGTGGTAGAAGAGGAGAAACATGAGAGGGAAATGGAGAGAAGGCATGAAAGGAGGGAAGGAGAGAAAAAAGGGAAGGGAAAAGGAGAAGGAGGGATAAAAGGAAGGAATGTACGAGTATAGGTGGGTTAGTTTGTTAGTCTCTTTGTTTGTTTCGGTCTCTCTCTGTCTCTCTGTCTCTCTCTCTCTCTCTCTCTCTCTCTCTCTCTCTCTCTCTCTCTCTCTCAGGATGTGTAAAATATGTTCGACTTTCTTCAAGTAACATAATAATATAAGTTAATGAGATGCGCAATTCATAAAAGAAACTCCGTAACTCACTTATAATTTAGAAATAAAGGAAAAAAAACTGCAATATTATTAAACACAACTAAAATTTCTTTCAATTTCTGCATGTGACGTTGAATTTTAGAAAGTGAATAAAATAAAACCTTTCTTGGCTGCCTGGAAAAAAAAAATCACGAAGGCAGAGTTAAGTGTGAAACAAATTAATTGCAGAGCGGGACTTAACACAATAAAACTCTCTCTCTCTCTCTCTCTCTGTCTCTCCCTTATATAAGCTTCAGTTCCCTCCCTCCTTCACATAATCTTTTCTTCTCTTTCCTTTTCTTACTCAAACTTTCCTCTCTCATTCCTCCTATCCTTCATTCTCTCATGCAAACAGTTCTCTCCTCCTCCACAGAACTTTTCCCTCTCTTCGTCTCTCCTCTTCTCCCTCCTGCAAATTTTCCCTCTCTCCATCCCTCCCTTACAGAACCTTTCTTTCTTTTCCTCCCTAAACCCTTCTCTTCCCTTTCTTTCTTCCGTGGATGCGTTTCTTTCCTTCCCTCTCCCTCTCCCTCCCTCATACAAAATTTCCCTCTCACCCTTCTCCCCTACTCAAAAATTTCTTCTTTTCCACTCAGAACCCTGTCTTTCTTTCCTTCCCACGAGCTTTCCGTCTCCCTGTCTCCCTCTCAGCTCAAGCGACAGTGACATCTGGCTGCAGAACATTCCACTTTTTACTCTTACAATACTTTCCACATCACTTAGCACCACCAAACCACCAACACCTTACACCACCAACCTACACGCCGAGACTCCTTACTACACCCGTCGTTCCTGTGACAGGCCAGCTCAAGAACAAGATCAGGGACCCTCACAGACCCACATCACCTCAAGGGGTCGCAGAGTGAGTGAGTCTACGTGGGGTGGAGGAAGCCCACGTGTCCAGACTCTCATAGAACCCTTGCTAATAACTGATAATAACCATTTTTGAAATTACAAGTGTCAGGTGAAGGTAGGTGACTGATACTACCTGTCTTGGGGATTGTGTGGGGGACATGACTAGAACAAGAGAGAGAGAGATAGAGAGAGAGAGGATAGAGGGGCACGTGTAAGTAAAGGTGAAAGAGGAGAGGATAAAAGAAAAAGACGAGAAAGAATACAAAAGAAGGGAAAGGAAGGGGGACAGGATGGGAGGAAGAAAGATGAGAAGGCAAATTGAGAGAAAGTGGGGATCCTGTAAGAAAGAAAATGAAAAAAAGGAAAGGGAAAAGACTAAAGGAGAAATAGAAGAAGGGAGAGGGGAAGAGAAATTGAGAGAAAGTAGAGACCTTGGAAAGAAGAAAGGAGGAAAAACGGAGGATAAAAGAGACACAAGGAAACGAGAGAAGGAAGAGGGAAGACGTGGAAGTAACAAAAGAGGAGGAGAAAAAAAAAAAAAAAACCTAAGACTGAAAAAAAGGAAAGAAAGACACATGAAAGGAAAACATGAAGGAAAAAAGAATACAAGGTAAAAAAAAAAAAGAGACAACAGTGAAGGAGACGTAAAGATAAATCAATAATGGAAAAAAATAAAAGGAGAACAAGAATAAGAAAAAAATACAAAGGAGGCAGAATAAAGAGAGGCAACACACCGACAAGAGAAAGACGTATATGAATAAAATTGAAAGGGAAAAGGGAAGAGAGAGAGAGAGAGAGAGAGAGAGAGAGAGAGAGAGAGAGAGAGAGAGAGAGAGAGAGAGAGAGAGAGAGAGAGAGAGATAAAAGGAGCTGCAGCCTCGGAGAAACGAACGAACGTACATGGTGACAGAAGTGTAAAGAAAAGAGAAAATGAAAAGTGTGAGGAAGGAAGAGCAAAACTAAAAAGAAAATAAATTACTTGGTTCTGACACTTGAACGATATAATGGGAAGGGAGTTGGACACACACACACACACACACACACACACACACACACACACACACACACACACACACACACACACACACACACACAGATAGACATATAGATGTTACATAGTTCATAAGAAAATAAATAAATCTAGAGAAGTTTTTGAGAAGTTTTTGGTTATTATCGTTTTTGTTATCAAAATGAATAAATGGATGAATGGATGGATGGATGGATGGATGAAGGAAGGAAGGAAAGAAAAGGAGGGAGAAGAGATAAAAAGAAGGAATGAAGAAAGGAGGGAAGGGAGGGAGGGAAGGAGGAAGAGAGGGAAAGAAGAAAATAAATGAAATAAATGAATGAATGAAAGGAAGGAAAGGAGGGAGGAACAGAGGAGAGAGGAAGTAAAATGGAAGAAATTGAAGTGAAAGAATGGAAGAATAATTAAAGGAAAAAGGAAAGAGAAAGGAAAGTAAGGAGAGTAGGGGAGAAATGAAGGAAGAAAATAGAAGAAAGGATAAAAAGAAACAAAGATAACACACACACACACACACACACACACACACACACACACACACACACACACACACTGACTGTTGGTACCTGTGTCCCCTCCCTGGTTAAACTGGCAATCAGTGAGCGCGCGAACAGCACAGATCATCCCCAATCAACAGCCGCTAATCTCATGACCAATCATCCTTTTTGTTGCAGGGGGCCACACTCACTTCTGTCTGGGAAGTTCAAAATACAGGCACTCGTTCACAAACGACTGTATTCTGAAACACCTTCACTATGCACATCCAAAAGGTTACAGCTAACCCTTTCATACCTAAATTATGAAAGTTTAGTTTTTTCATGCCCATCTGGAAATATAATCTTTTTAGGAAACTAAAGAAACTACTTATTCTGCAAAATTATCATTATGTAATTCTCATGTAGAAATACAGAGGTTGGATCTCAGAGTCCCATCAGGCTTTTGAAGGTAAAAAAAGGAAGTAATTTTCACTTAACATAAATATGATTTTCCTTTCATGTAAGAACCATATGAATAAAAAGTAACTTTTAGTAACACATTTTGTGATTATCTTTGGTAATTAACTCCTATCACAGCACTTCATTATCACAAATTATTGTCTTCTTTGGCTGACTGATGTATAAACCTAAAGTAATTTACTATATTTTTTTATTGAATATGCATAATAATTTCCTATATTTGTCTTCCTCTAATTGATTGTGTAGATAATAAAATTTATAGAGCAGGGCCCAGCCTTATTTTTTTCAGCAGAAATATAGTTCTCTTTGAATACCTGATGTGGTCTGAATAGGGCCAGAGGCATTATTCTATAATTATATTGCTCCACAAAAGTGCATAAATAAATAAATCAATTAATTATCAAAATTTTTCCTTGTTCTCCAATGGCAATTGCAATTTTTACTCATAAAGTACTTAGGTGTGAAATTCATAGAAGCAATTTTTTGTTGCATTGCAACAGAGATGTATCCCGCAGTGACTACAGATTGATATTGGGCGTGATTCAATCCCTTTCTTGGAGCATACCTCACACCTTCCTTTTTTCCCTATGAATTTTGGCCAGTGAATGCCAGTGTTGCTGAGCCTAACAGATGGAGGTATACTGTAGTCAGTTTTTCTACGCTTGGGGGCTCCTCTAGAAGAACGTTCCTTTGAATATGTTAGAAGTCCTTGGGCTAGGTCTCTTCGAAAGTCTAGGAGTGGAAGAGATCCATGACTTTCCTTGTACACAACATAAGCATTGACGATGCACATATCTAGAAGACCCCAAAAGATTCTGTGCCACCATTTCATGCTCTTCCTGTTTGTACCGTAAAGTTGTCGAAGCATATCATGCTTATCTACACCACCCATGTTGTCATTATAGTCCTTCACTACTTGTGGGCAAGGGACTATTGCCTTCTTTCCGTCTTTTTCTGTCCTCTTCACAGTTGTGGCTTTAATTCTACGGTAGTTGGATGCCATGAGTACTGCTTTCTTGTCCATCCATTTATAAAGAGTTAGGCCATTGGGTGTGGACCTATAATCAAACTGTCCTCTTTTTAGTTCCTTGTCACCTGCCAGGATAGGAAAATCCTTTCTTGTCTGTCTCACAGTTCCACAGGCTTGAATCTTGAGGCCCTGCAAGACTTCCAGGAGGGGAAAAGAGAAAAAGTAATTATCAAAGAAAAGTTTGTGGTTTTTGTTATGGAGATGTTTAGTCAGTTTGGGAACTATCTCTCCACCTAATCCAAATTCTTTCCTCATGTTAGGATCATTATTTTCTCCTTTTCCAGTGTATATATCAAACTTGAAAACATAGCCAGCATTATCAGCAAGACACCACACTTTATATCCCCTCTTGATGGGCTTCATGGGGTTATACTGTTTCAAAGAGGATCTCCCTTTGAAGCGAATCATTGATTCATCAACACTGATATGCTCTCCAGTAGATCTGATATTTTCAAATTTTTATTCAGGCTTTCAACCAGTGGTCTTAGTTTGTAAAGTTTGTCCTTTTTCTTGGGGTCTATCTTTTGGTTGTCATTCAGGTGTAGGTTACTAAGAATTTTGCAAAATCTGTCACGTGACATTGCTTCTTGAATAGGTCTAACTCCCAGGTCCTCTCCTGTGGCCCAAAAATTTCGCAGAGATGGCAGTTTGTGGTAGCTCATCATTATGTTAATTCCAAAAAAAAAACATGGAGCTCATCTTCTGTCAAAGTTATTGCTTTGCCTTTTTGAACACTGTAAAGGTTTGACTGGTAAACAACTGAACTGATAATTTCTTCATCAAAAAATTCTAGAAAGGCATGAAGGGCAGAGGAATAAACACTCTCATTCTTTGAATATGGTTGAAATTGTACATTTTGAGCTGCTTCTGATTTCTTTCTCCACCGTCTTCTTGTTTGATAGCCTTGGGTACTAGTAGAAGGAAGTTCTTCTTCACTGAAAGTTGGGAGTTCTTGACCATTTGCGCTTGTAGACAATCCTTCCTGATCAGGGTGTTCCTGGTTTGTGGCCACACCTCCTTTGCATTGGGCTGCATCACTTTCACTATCAGCTGTAGCATATGGCTCAGATGTTAGACAGATGGACCTGGGTTGGTCAGGGTAATCTACAAATTCTCCGTCTTCATCCTCTTCTACTTCTGTGTCTGTGTCATAATCTGAGGGAAGGTCCTCCAAAACCTCCAGTATACGCTTTTCATCTAGTCGTTGCCTTCCAGCCATGTTGGTGTCTGAAATACAAATAATTATACTCACACACACACACACACACACACACACACACACACACACACACACACACACACACACACACACACACACACACACACACACACACACTGCAAGCTATACATGTATTTTATAGCTAAGTAATGTACTATGTCTACTGCATGTTGTATCATACTCAATACAAGAGTTACCCCTATAAAGTATTTTTTTTTTACGACACAGGGAGCCTACTCGTGTTTTCTATATCACAATGTATGGGTAACTATACTGAAACACCATCCAAAGGAAAAACAATGGGTAAGGGAAGAAAGTAGCATAAAAAACATTCAATAATTTTTAGATAACATTTTGGCACTGTCAGGTAATAATTTGACACTGGTAAAAGATTCTTTGGCACTCACCATTCTCAATTATTACTCAAAACACATGAAAATAGGCTAGGTACCAATACGCGATTTCCTACGTTCGTAATTTATAATCCTTTCGCAGTTTCGAATTCTACATATTACCCTAAATGACAACTGGCTTCCTGTCGGGAATTGAGATACCCATCTATGTTTTCAACTGCAGAACAGAAGCTAACATGTATATGCATAGTTTTGTACGTTCTGTGTGTTCCTGACACACTAAAGATAAAACTGGCAAAGTATCACGATGTAACTCACCATTGCATTAGTAGAGGAGGGACTAAAAGTGAGGAGAAATGGAGGCGTGATCACTTCCCAGAAAAGGTCGTCTGCTTGCGTTATTGTGCGCCACCATGTTGCTGAAGTTGCCGGATTCGCATTCCAGTCCGTCACTGTGAGGGAACTGAAGATCCCCACAGGTCTGTCGTCACCTTGCATTTAACCATAAAAATTCTACGGCCATAAAATTATAAGCCGGGAACCGTAAATCCCGCCAGGCGTCAAAGGGCTAAAGGGGTGCGAGTTTCTAAGGGCGTTTTTTATTGTAGTTCTAGTTTGAAATGGTACGGATATTTAAGGGTATTTTTTGTTGTTGTATTTGAAGTGGTACGGGGTTCGAAGGGTGTTTGTAGTTGAAGTAGTACGGGTTTGTGGTTGTAGTTGAAGTGGTGCTGGTTTCTAAGGGTGTTTTTTTTTGTGGTTCTAGTTAAAGTGATACGGGTTTCTAAGAGTGTTTTTTGTGGTTCTAGTTGAAGTGGTATGGGTTTCTAAGGTGTTTCTGTGGTTGTAGTTGAAATGGTCCGGGTTTGCAAGCGCGTTTTAATAATAACTGTTGAAGTCACAAGTTATAATTATATTCTTTACGTTCATAGTTGAAGTGGCACGGGTCTTAAAGTTCTTTGTTTTCAAGCTCCTAGTGACAGATAAACAAGATTTCCACATTATTAAGGCGGAAAAAATACTCTTGAGTAAATTGCTAAGTCAAGCTTTTATGAATACGTACCCAAGATGTAGAAATTCTCTCTCTCTCTCTCTCTCTCTCTCTCTCTCTCTCTCTCTCTCTCTCTCTCTCTCTCTCTTTCACTTCACGTTCTCTTATCAACAGTCTACTTTTAACATTTGTGATATTTCCTTTTCCTGTATGTCGTGCTCTGCAACTTTCATTCTTTAAAATCATGCTTTCACCAACTCATTTCCAGCAAGGTTTTCTGCAATGCATTTTCCTATCGTTGTGTGCTGGTGCTGTGCCAAACAATCCTCACAATCTTTTGTACACCTGCTCCGGAGATCATTAATTCTTCACAAACTATTTCCAGTTTGCTGTCAGGAATATCACTACCTTTACTATTTCATCCGTATCCGTTTCCTTTGCTTAAATTTATAAGCTACAATTTCCTTCAGAACTGGAAAAGAAAGTTGTTATTTCTAGAGCACTTCAAAGAATTCGATCAACATGTTTTATGAGTACATTTACTGTTTTATTATGTTTATATACCTACGTATTTCTGACAAGAGAACAACTAAACTGTTTCATCAATGTAATTAGAAAAAAATGCTAAAA
>NC_059272.1:26575228-26622728 GCF_017591435.1 Portunus trituberculatus
CATGCACACACACGCACGCACGTGTATGAATTAAGTGAGAGAGAGAGAGAGAGAGAGAGAGAGAGAGAGAGAGAGAGAGAGAGAGAGAGAGAGAGAGAGAGAGAGAGAGAGAGAGAGAGAGAGAGATATTGAACGTTCACTGGTGCATCATAGAATGTGATCAGGGTATTTCAATGTAGAAATGGTCACCGTCCTCGTGTTATCTCCAAATCTTCAGATGACATCCAGCTCCTTTAGGTGGGACATTCACTGGACCTCTCTCTCTCTCTCTCTCTCTCTCTCTCTCTCTCTTCGCTGTACAATTCAGATTCCTTTCCACTCCACTGAACTCTCAAGGCGTCATATATATTCCCATGTTCACGTCCTCCTCTGCTTAACTTTTTCCCAGTCTGAATTTATCCGACCGTCTCTTCCTCTTCTTCCTCCTCCAGCTGGTCCTCGTTCCGCGCAGGTAAGTATTTCACCTGTCCCTTGTCAATTACTCCCATTAATCCTTTACTATGACAACAATCCTTCCTGACATGTCCACTCTGCAAATCCAGCTCCCACCTTATTCTATTTTCGCATCTGGTTTGCCTCTCTCTCTCTCTCTCTCTCTCTCTCTCTCTCATACCAGGGCAGCATTGGCAGTGGGAAGAGAGTAACACTTGCCCGTTAATTGGCTCACTGTCGCGTTACCTGGACAGGAGATACAGTACATGATTCTCTCTCTCTCTCTCTCTCTCTCTCTCTCTCTAGGAAATGAATGGATAGATGCAGATAAGAAGAAAGAAGGAATGTTAAAAGGATATAGGAAAGAAAATAATGGATGGATATATGATAAAGACTGTAGGGATGCTTGGATGAAGGATGAAGAGATACTGCGAAGGAGGCAAGCACGAATGGATGAGGACACGGATACTTAAGGGAAGCAAAGAAGAAAGGAATATTAAAGCACGAGAGAGGATATATAAAAGAGAAAGTGAATGCTCTATCTGTCTCTGTCTCTGTCTGTCTCTCTCTCTCTCTGTGTGTGTGTGTGTGTGTGTGTGTGTGTGTGTGTGTGTGTGTATTTCATTTAGCTACTGTTCAGAGCTTATGATTAGTGAATTCTATAGACGCATCTTCGAGTTCCTTTGTTTATCATTCCCTAGTCTGCACGGGAGGAAAAAACACAGCCGCGGGATGTACGCACATGTACATAATAGCGATGTAACCCTCAAAGTACGCAACACCGTGAACTTTGGGTACAGATGTTGGTAGTTGCAGAACACACATGGAAAAATAACCTTAGCATATACCTTCCATTTATAAACCCCCTTGCCAATGTACTATGAAAACTCGTACATACACTAACAAGAAAATTCTACCTGGCAATTCCTTTCCCCCTTCTGAAAAAAAAGGAAAGTAGATAAATAACAAAAAAAAGTCGCCTGTGGACACATGTGCGTATTCCGCTTTAAAAATAAAAAGCATTTGCCAAATATACAGCCGCTGGCGTTTCATCTTCAGGGAAATAAAACATCAAAACCAACGGATGCGGTAGCCAGGTATTTGAGAGGAGGAAGAGGAGGAGGAGGAAGGTATACAGTGTATCTATTCCTAGGTTGCTATACCACTGTGTCCGTTTGATCTGTCTGTCTGTCTGTCTGTCTCTCTCTCTCTCTCTCTCTCTCTCTCTCTCTCTCTCTCTCTCTCTCTCTCTCTCTCTGTCTGTCTGTCTGTCTGTCTGTCTGTCTGTCTGTCTGTCTGTCTGTCTGTCTGTCTGTCTGTCTGTCTCTCTCTCTCTCTCTCTCTCTCTCTCTCTCTCTCTCTCTCTCTCTCTCTCTCTCTCTCTCTCTCTCTCTCTTCTCTTCTCTTCTCTTCTCTTCTCTTCTCTTCTCTTGTCTTGTCTTGTTTTGTCTCCTCTCCTCTCCTCTCCTCTCCTCTCTCTCTCTCTCTCTCTCTCTCTCTCTCTCTCTCTCTCTCTCTCTCTCTCTCTCTCACGGTTTATGCAACATTACATGGTACATTTCGTTCAACATATCGGAAAAAGAATAAGTAAATAAATGAAATAAACAACAGTGCCTTACTTGAGCATCATTCACATCAAGAACCTGCGGATCAGATATTAAATTAAGAAATGTATCAAACTATCCACTTTCAACATCAGAGTTATGCAGGTCATTAGGAAGGCGGCAATTGAAATACACCTTTTGTAACACACAGACTTAAGCTTTCGAAGGTAAAGGTTCGGCTCAGGGAAAGATGAACTAACTACCTGCTGGCACCTCCCTCAATCCTCCTAAGTCCACTCGGGGGAACACAGACAGAAAGATCCGTGGCTCAAGTATATGCAGCCTGCAGGAGAGGGTACAAATCGCATTATCGTATTATAATGCACTCTTCACTTCAATATATTGAAGTATATTGTTATTACCCAAGAATTAGCATGCTTTTGTGAGTTCAGATCATTATGTCATATTGCGTGTTCTGTTTTAGTATTGTTATGCCCTTCCCTCTGCTCTCTTTTCTCGTCTCACCGTATCACCTTGGTATTGAATTGTATCATAACTCTTTTCTTCTTCATACCAATAGGAAAATAGGCTGGGAAGAGTGAAAAGAAAATAAACTTGCATCTCCTAATACTCTAAGCAAGTCAAAACATTCTTTGGTTCAGGAACTGGTAGGTATGTTCACTCTGGGATTGCCATGTGTACCCCTGATGACCTCTCACAGCTTCTTTTCTTTTCTTATGTTCATATTTTTTAAGTGTCTTGATGCTCTGCGCTTTTTTCTCTTTCAATATCCAGGCACCCGAATGATGGCTGCTAATATAAATTAGCACAAACGCATTTGTTTCATGCGTCACTTTACACTCGCGCTACAATGACTGCATCACCTCAATGTGTAGCGGAAATAAGCTTCCACTTGGCATTAAGCGAGTCAACTTATGCCATCGAGTGTAATGCCAGTGAGGTGCCAAAGTACCAAAGGACCTCGCAGTCACGCCGCTAATGACGCAATGGAACGCTCCCATCCTTACAGTTCACACTCTGGCAACATCATCACCTGAGGCAATTTTCAGTTACGTGAGCCTCGTTGAAACACTGCATCGCGCTTTCACTATTGAAGAGGTTCTAATTAAATTAACAAGTGTTTTCAAGCATGTTTTTGATGGTTCTAGTGACAGACTGACAATAATTCTACATCATTAACAGGATATATACTCTTGATAAACTTAGCAATCACCTATGTGGGTTTGCAGAATAGCACTGGTGAAACAAGAAAGTCCTTCTGAATACTTGCTTAACGTGCACTGGTCTAATTCCTATCATTAATAGCTTGTAACTACGTCAAGCGTCTCTTTGAAGTGTTCTAATCAGCGTGGGCATGTCACCTCCAGGCTAAGACCGGCTTATTGCCTCCCACCACTGACAATTATCTACGGGGCATGGAACACACGCCCACAAATTTGTGTTGGATAAGACTCAGTACCACAAAATGGATATGCTAAGCTCCCCCCACTCTCTCTCTCTCTCTCTCTCTCTCTCTCTCTCTCTCTGTGTGTGTGTGTGTGTGTGTGTGTGTGTGTGTGTGTGTGTGTGTGTGAGCGAGAGTGCGTCCATGCGTGGATGTGTGCGCTATATCCTGCAATCACTGTAAAATGAGACCCTTGATAATGTTTTTATTAATTCATTTATGCTTATTCTATTCTATCTATTCATTTACTATGTGTGTGACGCTTTTACATTTACGAGTCGGTTCCTCATCACTTGGAAATACGAGTACATATCACAGAAAAAAAGCTTGTGTAATGTTTAAAAATGTCCGATATGCAGCTTTTCAAGAATCTAAATATAATCCTGATTCGTATTATCTTTTCTTTATACTACACAGTCCAATGGAAAGTATCGTATCATACTCTAACTTCATTTTACACGATCCACTTTCATCTACATTGATTTAACTACCTTTCAGTGCACCCACCTATTCACCCATCCAACTATACACACACACACACACACACACACACACACACACACACACACACACACACACACAGGAGAAAATGTTGAAGGTTGTGCTGAATGTAGAGTTATGTTCACTTCTCATTACCATTTCATCCATATTGACTCTAAGATCAAATTATCTTTACTAAATTGTTTCTAGATGAAATATTGAAAAATTAGCATTTGGAATATTATTAGATCCTAGAGTACTGGGTCTGGAGGTTTAACATACTGGTTGTCGCTGTTGTCATGGTGCTGCTCTAACGTTCTTAGCCCTGCTTCGTGCACGCGGAGGAAGGAAATTACCAGCAACACAGGAAACTAGTGCAGTAAAATGACAAAGTCGGCAATCTGTGCCACTCGTCCTCTCTCCCTCAAGCAGGTCCCGCTGGTCGGGAATGACTTCCGACGCCTCCCCTATGAAATTTCAAGTCCCTCTCAGAGAAGACTGAAGCTGTAGGTGTCGTAACGTCTGTGGCTTCCTGTGCCGCTCGTGTCACTGATGACTGACAAATTGTTACTGGTGAGCATTGTCACAACCTCCGAGTATGGCTGTGTGTTCTTTCATTCTCTACGAGTAGCAAAATTAACGCTAAATCCATGAATGTCTGCGTCCTCTCCTACGCTCAGTGCGCGTCTCCAGGACCACTAAGGTACGGTAAGTGAGTTGCTCACATCAGTTGCTAAGTCGGCCAGCCTCCATAATTTACTACACTGTCTGCCTCCCACACAGATATCAAAGAAAACCATGATAAGTTTGATAACACAAGTACGCTCTGCAGACGCTTTCAGGAGTACCTTTGTCGAAGAGATGAGGTGTACATGTTTATGAACCGAATCCAGAAAGATCTCCAAAAATAACTTCATTAACCTTCAGTCCACCAACTTCCTTCCCAAAAAATTGTCAGCATACACCACCGCGTGCCCACACCTGTACACATTCGTAAAGGAACCAGTGAAGTGGTTTTCCAATATTCGTGCGGTAATTATCAGAGTTAGTAAGGAAGTGCGCTGACCACAGGGCATAGTGAAGGAAGGCAAGCACTACCATTTTCCAAGGAAGTCAGCACAGTTGCGCCCACCAGACGTCGTCATGACTCGCAGGAGACAGAATGATAGTGTTCCATTCAATACCCAGAAAAAAAACAGTAGTGACGCTGATGAACCTGAACACTGACAGCATTCATGAGCACTGTCTGTTGAGAATCAAGATGGCCAAGATTTCAAAACTGCTTATCGGTACCACAGAATGTTTGCACTGTGCTCCTCCTAACACTTCATGCGAGGATGCTCTCCACCAGGCGTTTACGGTCACTGAAATGCCTTGGGACGCCCAGTCACACATTCAGTGACATATCATTGCCGTGTCTGTTCAGTGTCAGTAAGATCCGTGATGCTTCAGTGACGTCTGTTCACACACATCCATACTACAGCAATCATTTCTATGATGGCAGTTTTAGGACACTGAACTGGAAATTATTGTAATATTCTAGATAAAAGAGGAATAGATTGAATATATGAAGAAAAAAAAAACTGTGTACATGGAGTGTGGAAGGAAAAAGAAGGTGAGGAAGAGTTTGCTACTTTATACAAATTAATTGATAATGGAACTTTTTTTTCAAATACGTTATCTGAGACTGCTGTCTGCATACTGTGGCTATGACAAATCATAAAGAACAGGATCATTATGAACCAATTCAATAGATAATTGATCATGGACTCTTGTGGACAAACTCACAATACTCGTCAGGCGTCCGTGAAACAGTGAAGGAAATCGATGGCGGAGAGTCGGAACACGGAACTGCGCCGGATATTTAACATAACGATATTTTTTTCACTGACTCAAGCACTGAGCGGACATGGAACTGATATGTCACTGATGTGTGCAAACGGCTCCTGAAATGCATTGGCTCGCCTAGCTGTATCAAAGCTGAAGATCAACTAAACCTCCTTCAACCTGTCTGACTACTTTTAGCCCTTTCCTGAGCGGATGTACAAAAAAATATCTGCAGAAAAAGAGGTCTAAAAGAGGACCAGCCTGATGTTCCCAGTAGTACCAGCTATTACTGCTCGAGAAAAGGAATCTTTAAACCACTCATATCTCTTCACTTCCTCCTGCCACCGAACGGCTCTCGACTCTGGTGCTGTAATGAACCAAAACACTCTCACAACTGCAATATCAGGTTGCATGATCAGTAAATCAACGGTGCGATCCCAGCCACTGCAAAACTCATAAATTCCTTGTCATTGCCTCTTTTCCGCGCTCCTATCACAGCCTTTCTCTGCACCCAAGCTTCCTAAAAATGAGTCGGATCTCATGTTCCTCTCTTTGATGTCTTGAATGTATTCAACGCATCAGTTTCCCGATAAAGATTCACGTGTTTTCATGTTTAAGCCACGCATCTGCTCTATTCATTAATAAGCCCTCGCCTGTTCTTTCTGAGAGCGTCTCTTTTCCCGACGGGTTCACAGACGCGGTTGTTTTTAAAGGTGCAGTCATGTAACTTGCCTTCGATGACGGTAGTGGTGGAAGTGGTGGTGGCGGTGGCAGTGGAGATGACAATGATAGTAATGTGTTCCTTATTTTCATAAGTGTAATGACCTAAAGGCGATGTTGTAAAGTTTGTGTTGCAATGTTGGTACAAAGCCGGTGTTGCGGAAGGAGCACTGTGATTGTGATACTGGCTGTGAAATGTTGAAGGCAGTGCATCGTGATCTATATAGTGGTGCTGGTGTACACACTCTCATTCCATCACAACAAACCAAGATGGCAGTGCACAGTTAAATATGAACGACGCCATCTCTCTCTCTCTCTCTCTCTCTCTCTCTCTCTGTGTGTGTGTGTGTGTGTGTGTGTGTGTGTGTGTGTGTGTGTGTGTGTGTGTGTGTGTGTGTGTGTGTGTGTGTGTGTGTGTGTGTAAGGCCATGGACTTGCACATCCGCGATAATGTTTTCCTTTTGATTTCAGTAGCTTGCCAAAATCTATTTGATTTGGACGTCCTACATAATTTTCTTTCCTTTTCTTTTTCTTTTTACTTCTCTGACGAGCTGGAGTGCGTACATCTTTCATTGCTTGATACATCTTTGATATTTCTGTTACCGCCTCTCAACATCTTAACATCATTAATTACTAGGTCTTGAGGCACAGCATTCACGTCAGAAATTGCATTAAAAACATATATAAAAATAGCCTTTCAGATATCACTCAATTAGAACTACATTCCTACGTACCTGGGGACAATTTTCATTAAGTATATATTCCTTTCACCAAACTATTGTTAAACTACTATCTTTAATCTACTATTCTTAATCCATACATTTCCTTTATCAACTATCCTTAACCCAGTCTATTTCTTTAACCTAATACTCTTCATTCAAACAAAGCAAACATGAAAATCATCACCGTACACATAGAACTATTCTACAATAGTTCCGTTATGTGATAACCACCATGGCGACGACCAACAACTTATAAAGGATGAAATAATCTAAGGATACTGGAAGGGACCGATTCCACTTCCGAGATAAGCAAAATAGGACCTAGATATAATCCGTGTTGATATTTTCCGTACTGGAGTGAACATGAGACGAAAATTGAACGCATTTGGTTGCACTGAGTAATCCTTGGTTATTTTACTGTATCATAACGAGGAAGTGACTCTCATGAAAGGGACTGTAGGACGTGATGGTATATAGTGCAATCGCTTTACACACAATGACATGTTATGAGGAGGAGGGGAGGCGGCCTCTACGTCACTGGACTTAACACTGAGAAATATTATCATTATTGCTATTATTGAGATAACAAAAACTTTAATCAGTAAGATACAGGATAAAAGGTAAGGAAAACAGGAAGAAAGTATTAACACACCCGTCCATGCCAAGAGAAAGAAGGCACCTTGAGTCTCTGAGGTACTGGGGCGGCTGACTACGCTGGTCTGAGCGATCTGCGTCTCTGTTGAAGGAAGTTACCAAGTCGGAAATTCCCTACTTAATATATGTTCCTTGTGCCTGTTCATTGTGTTTGTAAGGCGGTATTAATGGTAACTCACAACCTAAATTCTATCGAAAGACATTTATCTACGACATAATTACTACATTTTGGTACAGGAGAGAGGACGGGGCTGGTGATAACAGCCTCGCCTTCTAAAAAAAAAAATAATAAGAATCAACATTAAATCATTATTATTATTATTATCATTATTATTATTATCATTATTATTATTATTATTATCAGTAGTAGTAGTAGTAGTAGTAGTAGTAGTAGTAGTAGTAGTAGTAGTAGTAGTAGTGGTAGTAGTAGTAGTAGTAATACTAGCAATAGTAGTAGTAGCAGTAGTAGTGCTACTAATAATAGCAAGTAAGTTTCACGTAGACTATGAATTTGCTCAGCCGTTTTCTTCCAGCCAGCAACGCGTTCCGAGTCGTACCTTTTTTTTTTTTTTTTTTCTATTCACGGTAATATACCCAGAAGTGCGTCCTCCCGAAGCAGGTAATATGAAAATATTATTACTTTTTATTATTTTCCTTATAGACTCTCTTAATATCTAATTACGCTCTTTTCAAGCGAACAGCGCGCCAAGGGTATGAAATTGTATTCAACTTATTTTCTATTTTCCGTGAGACGTTCCCACGTTCCGGACCTTCGAGGCACTTCCTTCATCGTCACGGTAATACCAGGCCGCGGCGCGCATCCTCCTTGCAGCACTACGAAGGGAGGCTCTCCTCTGTTTTACCCTCTTGAACTCTATATTCCTGTCCTCTTTGTTTTTCGTTCTCTATCTCTCACCCTTTTCGTATCTCATCTCCTTCGTTTCTCTATCCACTCTATGGGCGTGTGTTAAAAAATGCACATTGTAAAACGCTTTGTCCAAATAAAATTTTCTTTTAAAAATGGATTTCCAAATGCATGTTATCGAAGGTAATGGCGTCGCTCATGTCAGGGGCCGCTCTGACAACACCACTGGACAGTTATTTGCAGCGTCACCTTGGCAAGGCGCGTGCGGTGCTCACCTGGGGATATTCAAGCCTAAAGTGAAAATTGTTAGGGATAAATTCACCTAAAGCGTGATGAAGTCTAAAACAGTCACTGGCTTAATATGAATCATCAAAAAAATACTGCAGCAATCTCATTTACGTTTTGGAGGCAATGAATTGCTTATATTTTGAAGTGTCAGTCCCGCCTAAAAGGAAATGGAACCGTACGAGCCATGCCCTTTACTTATCTATTTTATATATATTTTTACATCCTTACGATAAACAATACGATGGCCTGATAAAGTTTATGATACATGAATATGAAAGTCTTGAAAGATGGAGTGGGTACAAGAGTGACATCTGGTGGTAGGTGTTTAGCTGAAATGGTGTAGATTTAATGTTATAATGGTCATGAATGTGATGCCACGTCAGCTCTTGAGACCTACAGCGCGCGTCTCCCAAACGATGAACTCCGTATTATGACGAACACTTATTTTCCGGCCACTTGTCCTTTATTAAGCAAGATGCTTTTTCTTCTTTCTTTTCACAAAATGTTTTAATGGCGATAAAACTAAATGGATTTTTTGTCGTTATTCTTCGTAAATAAAGACAATATATAATAATCACGATGATTCCTGTAAAAAACATCATATATAAAGAGAAACAAGTTGACAGGCACTCTGTATCTTTTAGTTCAGAGGCTCCGTCCTCCATAGCAAGACTGAAGAGGCAGCAGCAGCAGCAGCAGCAGCAGCAGTGGCAACAGCAGCAGTACTACAACAAAACAAGATGATAATGATAATAATAATTGTAATAATAATAATAATAATAATAATAATAATAATAATAATAATAATAATAATAATAATAATAATATAATAATAATAATAATAATAATAATAATAATAATAATAATAATAATAATAATAATAATAATAATAATAATAATACCGATGAACGACAGCAAAAACACGGTCTCTTGCTATTTTTGCTTCACTCTGAAAACAATGAAAATAAATACGAGTGATATATTTTGCCTTGCTTTCTAGATAAAAAAAATCCGAAATTATTTACTCGCTATAATTGACAAAAGAAAAAATGAAAAAGAAAAAAAAATCATTTCAATTATCTCTTTTTATGGCGGTCTTTGCATTTCCATAACGCCACGTGCTGCTCAGGAAACAGAATGGCACGTGGCCTCGCTCAGATTGTGTGCCTCCTAAATAGCAATACAAAGAGGAACATTTATGACTGACTTCTTCCCTATCCAATAATGTTATCTAAAGCTTAACCTCAATAAGCCGGCTTCTGTATTTCTATCTTCCTACAACTTGGCTTCTTTTAAGAGGGAGGTTTCAAGACATTTGTCCCTCAATTTTTGGATAACTCACTTCAACTTTGAGGGAGATGGACCTTTTTTTTCCATTTTTTGTTGCCCTTGGCCAGTTGCCCCTTATGCAAAACACACACACACACACACACACACACACACACACACACACACACACACACACACACACACACACACACACACGAGCCAACACCCCGCCTCACGCACCAATGTTGACGCGGAGACTGTCATTGCAGTGGTCTGTGGATTGTTTCTGCTCATCATCTCAAGGGCTCAAGCTCTCAAGGTCACATTCTGCGTGTGTGGCGGACAGTGTCGGTAAAGGACCGCTGAACAAAATATCTCTTTCTATACCACCGTCCTTTATGTTATTCTTTTTCATACTTATTACTATCATAGTCATGATGATAATGATCTTCGTCATCATCGTATTATCAATATTCTCATTATTATTATCATTATTATTATTATTATTATTATTACTATTATTATTGTTATTACCATTATTATCATTGTTATCATTATTGTGTAGAGTGGGTGGTAGAGAAACAAGTTGATCCAGAGGAATATATTCTTTAACGTTTCGACTCCCCAGCAACCCTCAGAAAGAGGATGGCAAGTGTAGCTGAAACGTGAAACGTTGAAATATATTCCTCTGCACATTTGTCTAGATATATACATTATTATTATTATTATTATTATTATTATTATTATTATTATTATTATTATTATTATTATTATTATTATTATAATCGTCATTATTATCATTATCAATATTATTATCATTATTATCATTTTTATTTTACCACTGTTGTTATTATTATTAATATTTTTATTATATTATTAATTATTATTGTTATTACTATTATTATTATAATCATCATCATTGATTACCATCATTATTAATATTATTTTAATGCGACTATCATTATCATCATTACTACTTTTTTTTCCACTATCACGTCACCACCTGCACAGCTGTAACAACAACAACAACAACAACAACAACAACAACAACAACAAACAAACTAATACTGCTATTAAAGGTACTACTTATTGAAAAGATGAATAAATAAACACGGTTAGTGCAGCACGGGGACCAGGAACACTCGCCGCCAGGTTGGTAAGGGCCAGACTTCCTGTCTCCTCTGCATGGGGTGGGCGGCTGACCTCTGTGCTCATAATGAATGCTCTTGCTACTTCCAAGAATTTTATACTTAGTATATTCTGAATCAACTTATGCTGCTTTCAAGAATATCAGAACACCATACTAATATTAGAGTGCTGACCCTGTACAAAAAAGAATGCAACTATATTCATTTATATCTATATCTATATATCTATCTATCTATCTATCTATCTATCTGTCTATATATATATATATATATATATATATATATATATATATATATATATATATATATATATATATATATATATATATATATATATATATATATATATATATATATATATATATATATATATATATATATATATATATATATATATATATATATATATATATATATATATATATATATATATATATTCAACAGCAAGAGTTCAGAAGGCGAGAGGAAGATCGGTGGGAAAAGCGATTGTGTGCCCAAAACAGAGGATATATATATATATATATATATATATATATATATATATATATATATATATATATATATATATATATAAACACACAAAAAAAAAAAAAGTGCATAAGAAAGCAACAGCCACCCATCTCTCCAGCGCCCCTCACTCCTACTTACTGCGCTTCTCGATATTTCAACCAAGTTGCAATGTCACTTTGAAAAAAAAAAGATAAAGAATAAAAATATCGCCAGTTTGAACTGAAAAGCGGAGCAGCACACGATGAAACGCAATGCAATCACTCAGTCTAGCTGGAAGTCGCATGAAATTATTAAGGCATTTTAAAGATTTATTACTTTTATATATATATGTTTTAAGTATTATGTTGCACTCAGTACCAGAGATGTGCGCTGAATAAACAACGCACATATTCTCTCTATGTACTGCTCCCTACAACTGGGATTGTTTGTTGCTGTTAACTAAGTTCCTATAATTTTCTTTTGGACAAAATGAGAATGTGTTATTTAAAGAAATACTAACGATGCTGTCACTACAACAGCCGCCACCACCACCACCAACAACAACAACAATAAGGAAACACACATGGTGGAGCCACAGTCGTCAGTTGACACAAGTAAGGCCTACGCCAGCCCGAGCAACCCCAGGCAATAATTTATGTCTCACACAAAGGCTTCTACTGATCCTTTAGATTCTACGCCAGAAATCTTTTACGTCGCCGGCCTGCTGCGTCTGTCACGGCACCAACTACACAGGCTTAGGTGAGGAGCACACCCGGCGAGAGAGAGGGAGAGAAAGAGAGAGAGAGAGAGAGAGAGAGAGAGAGAGAGAGAGAGAGAGAGAGAGAGAGAGAGAGAGAGAGAGAGAGAGAGAGAGTGAGTGAGTGAGTGAGTGTGTGTGTGTGTGTGTGTGTGTGTGTGTGTGTGTGTGTGTGTGTGTGTGTGTGTGTGTGTGTGTGTGTGTGTGTGTGTGTGTCAGTCGATTTAAATTATCGGTTTGTTGTTGAATTAAGGCATCGCAAAGCTACGAGATATTACAAAGATCTAGCTGTGATAATCTAATACAGATATCTAGCTATATGTATGTCCCAATACATGAAGGTGACCTGCAGCACAAGGTAAAGAGGATGAGGTTAGACGGAACAGCATACCAGTACGAAGTTCATTTCATTCTTGAAGGAAAATCTAACGACTGTAGAATGTTCAACTGCCCAAGTGTTGCTGTCGTATTATACAAACTACCTAAGACAAAAGACAAAATGATAGTTGTCTCTACCCACCGCATCTCTATTTGCCTACCCTTGTTCTTTTGTTTAATTTTTTTAGTGTTTCATATTTCCTTCATCAACTTCTTTCCTCTGATTGTCTTGAGCCTCTCTCTTTTATCGCCGCAATGTTGCATCTCTTGTTATCTTCTACCGCTATTTTTTCGCAAACTATTTTTCTGAACTTGCTGACTGCATGCCTCTCTTTCTTTCTTGCCTCTCTTTCTTTCTTTTTCGTTTTTCTCTGTATAATTTCTTACAAGCGTGTCTTTTTTTTTAACTTTATTTTAGCATTTCTCCACCTTTTTTGTTATCTATTTACATCATATTTCATAAAATCATATTTTTTGTATAAATATTGTAACTCATCTCATTTGTTATGAATTCACACTACACTCCATAAACGTAACTCTTATGCATTATAACTCATTTTTATAACCATTGTGCTATCTATTCACACCTCTTCATCTACCGTAGGTAATTTGCTTGGCTTAATAAGTTCATAAGATTATTGTGATCCTTTTGAATTGTAAATAGATAGATAGAATTTATAATAATGTAATTTTTGTTATCCATAAGTCCGGCAAGGCAAGTTATTTAGTACTGATGCTAGTATGACATGCTAATGGACTGAAGTTACTCTCTGGGCGAGGTACGGACGGTGGCCGCTTGGAGAACGTCATTTTCGATCGGGTGTAGATGTATGGCGATCATGTGCTGAGGCGAAGGCTAGCTTAGGCAGGGAAGGGGGGGATTGAGTTAGTTTAATCAAAGGAAGAGGGAGGTGACTGACTTACTGACTGAATTATCGATTGAGAGATAACTTGAAGCTAAGTACCAATATAACAAGAGTTATAATGAGCTTACCGAGGAGTTTGGGATACTAACTTCATTAGACCACTAACTGGGAAAACTTCCTGAAAACAATAGATAATAATGCTAAACTCAGCTAAAACCTATGGAACACAACCGGTTAAAATGGAACAGACAACAGAGACTCACTGGTCCTTACGATACTGTAATACTATCGTATGTACAGAAACAGAGATGGGATTGTAAAGATAAATAAAAAGGATCTCTTGTTATATGAGGGATGATAAACCACACATTTCCAGCGTGCTCAACACAAGCGACGAAAACCATCCCTGAGAGGCAACGAATAAAAGGAGAGACAAATGGGACGAGTTGGCACAGAATGCCTAATTTCAATTAAACTAATCGAAATAGTTATCACGAAAGGAGCCTATTTCGCCTCCTTTGAAAAAGTTAAGACACCGATGGAAAGGCCATTAGTCAAATTATATTCAAGAATTTGAAAAACATCAATGGTAAATATAGGAACTGAGGCGAAGGATTTGAGAGTTTCTTGATGGAAAAAAAAAAAGACGGTGCCATATATGTATCCATCACAACAAAGAAAAAAATAAACAACAATTTTCATTTTATTTGCTGAGGAAAGGAAAGAAGCTGTGGTTGGTAAGACTCTGACAATTCCATTTCAGAAAAGATTTTCTGACGAGTCAACCAAGAATGGCTCCGGGAAGTAATATAAAAGTACGAGTGTCAGGGCACAGAAAGATGCGGCACCTTATGCTATCAAATCCAAGTCTTAACACACATTCACTACAAGAAAAAGCTTGTAAAATTTTCCAGGAACCATCGGAAGCCCTGCAGAATATTTGGGGGCCTTCGAAAGGCTTGTAGTGTTTTCTGAGAAACATGTATTTTCCCAACATTTTTAAGACGTCTGAAGAGTCGCGTACTAGAGGACTGTTCCATGGTCTGGTCTTACACTGCCTCATTCGCATACGATTACTTGGTAATATTGTACTCGCACATCAACAGTATAATCTTGAGGTCTGCAGCAGGCAGCAATGTGCGACTTTTGTGCCACCTGTGAAAATAAGGCTTCCGCTTCATCTTTTTACACCAAGATTTTGCGTCACAATGAAAAATAACAGATCCACAAGCATCGCAGCAGTGCGGCACACTTTTCTCGCTGTTTCTTGCCTGACTCGATAAAGGTTTGAAACAATTTTCTTTTCTTCCAAGCTTCTATGCTACTTTTATTTAGTTTGTTGTATATTTCGTGTTTTTTAAATGCACTTTCATTTGTTTCCTTGGTTAAATATATTTTGTTGTTTTCTCTACTGTTTAGCAACCACAAGTGTATTGAAAACCTTGAGAGATTTTCCATGTTAGTGCTTCAGAAACGAAGAAATGTATTTTGGTGATAATTGTTATCTAAACGTTCCTTAGTTCCTGTCTTACCAACTAATCTTCTCATTCAATCATTTCTTTATTATTATGTACTATTTTATTTTCCACTATCTTTGGACGTTGGGAGTTATTAACACAGAGTACAATGATGTAGCAACATTTTTCAAACATCCTTCTATTTTTCATCGTCTTTGCTTAATTTTTTCTTCCTACATTCATCCTTACATACATCTCTCTCTCTCTCTCTCTCTCTCTCTCTCTCTCTCTCTCTCTCTCTCTCTCTCTCTCTCTCTCTCTCTCTCTCTCTCTCTCTCTCTCTCTCTCTCTCTCTCTCTCTCTCTCTCTCTCTCTCTCTCTCTCTCTCTCTCTTTCTCTCTCTCTAAGTACACTAACACCCTCCGGTATAACTGGTTTAAGTCTTTTTATTTCCTCCAGCCCAGCAAACAGCTTCATTAAGAGCGCTACCCTCTCGCTACCACTCCTAACGTGTCTCTTTCTGGGAGTTCCACACTTTTTCTCAACAGTTTGATCCCTTCCTTGTACAGTTTCCTATTTTGGATGTTTTTTCATTCAAACATTTAACAGCACCCATTCAAACAGCAATCACACGCTTACCTTCATCCTGCAGTCCATTTGTTTTCTTGTTTATTACACAGAAAAATTTTGCAGACCTCGTCTTCTTCTTCAACAAAACTTGGACAGCCACAGCCTACGTGAATGAGGTCATTTTCTCTCTTTAAAATGCTTCTAAAAACTCTTTAACTATGTCATTTTCCAGGAACCGAACAATGTCATCCACAATCTCCACCTTCAGAGCGAAAAAAAATATTAAGATAAAAACATTTTCCGCGGCACGACTGTATTCTTTTTTCCTGACACCATTTTCTCCGTTGAACTGTTTTTCCATGACACTGAAATGCTTTTAATACAAAGAAGAGATTCCTGCACAACAAAAATGATTTAATCATGCCAAACAGTCTCACATTTTGGCCAAACGTTTTGTGTGCAGCCGAGGCTCGGCCATTACCGGACATTGCCTCCACATCCGCCAATTAATATTTGATGATCAAAAAAGTAAATTGTTTATGTACCGCGCAAACGAACATCAAAATCTAATTTCACTCCTACGTGGTTTGCCAACGTTAACCACTTGCTGCCGACGAGAAAAGGAGAAAATGCGGAGAGAAAATAAGCCTACACGGAATAATTACGCGCCGAGTATGCAAAGAACAATGGCGGAGGAAATAATCCTGTGTCAATGTTCAAAACAATTACTGTTTGGCTTAAATTCCACAATCGAGTCATTTTCCTGCATTACAAAACACTTCGATGTTTCTGAGTCAGGATGAAATAAAGGTAAACAAAAACACTCTTTCTCCTCCTTCCTTTGCTGCCACTGCTGTGCCATTAACATTTCCATTATGCACTGTAATCACCACCATAACCACTCAAACACCCGGCCCCGCACGCCACAAGGCCTGCGTTGCCTCGCAAGGAGCGTGTCTGGGAGTCCTCAACACTGCAGGTCGAGCACCTCAACACGAGCAATCCTTACAGTAACCTTCACCCGCGTCACCAATCACTCAAATAACAAACAGCACCCCATTCAAGGCACGGTTTTCGAAGGTGCTATTTTGCCTTCTAATACTACTATAAAAAAAAACACACACACACACACACACACACACACACATATATATATATATATATATATATATATATATATATATATATATATATATATATATATATATATATATATATATATATATATATATATATATATATATATATATATATATATATATATATATATATATATATATATCATTAAAAATGATACTTAACTCTTTAATAAGTTCTCTTTCTTTCTAAGAAGTATGTTGATTTTCCCGTAGGATATCATCTTTGCCAGATCGCGATTTCGGGTCCTGGCCCCTTCTTCAGTGGCAATGGAGGTAGTTGTCATCTCAGACTCAGAGGTTGAGGTGAGAGTGGCAGCACTATGCCGCGAGCTATCTTTATGCAGTTGGTTTGCGGATGAGCACGGTCAGCTCGGCCTCTGATTGGCTGCGCGCAGGTGTGTTCTCCCATCGCTTCATACTTGAGAGCGCTTGCATTTCTAGGTTTCGTATGTTGAAGTTTGGCTCCAAGTTTTTAATGTAAAGGGCTTCTACAGCCCGTGATTACTTCTGTGTTTTCTTGTATGTATTGTCTTGTTAGTGCGGTCCTGTGTACTTGTTTTAAGTGGTTCTTGGGCGCGCCTGATGTGAGGTGGTAGCTAAGTCTTCTCCTCAATCACATCGTCGTCATGCCGATATAGGTTGATTGAAGGGCTGCATAGTTCTTCAGTCAACCTATATCGGCATGAAATCTTCTCTCAAACCTTTGCTAACAATTCCACCTTGGAGTTGTTAGTGCGGGTCAGGGGAAGCGTAAAAAGTAGAGCGTGATAAAAGCCCCAGTAAAATCACCATATCTATGTAAACTCTTGTGACGTTTCGGGACAAACGTAATCCCATCTTGAAACACTGACAACACGTGCAGAGAGTGAGTGTGGTAACGTGCCCCCACCAGATTTCCATCACAAGAAGTCCTAAGAAAATGACATTTCCTCTTATATTTCCTTGTCCTAGCACGATCATCTTTCACACTTGTCTGATCCACACAATTCTAGGAAAGATAGATTTTAATTCCCTCGTCATTCTTAAAAAAAAAAAAAGTGTGTATGTGTGTGTGTGTGTGTGTGTGTGTGTGTTTAATAATAAAAGAAGGGAAGCGAAAGGAGTATCATCCTCGCCTTGAAAACAGCAGAATAAGTGTCAGTGAAAGACGCCGCCTGGACGCTATTTGCTACTGGTGCTGCTGCTGTTGCTGCCACGTTCCCTCCGTTATCCTCCCCTGTGGCGTTCATGTCCTACAGTTAAACTTAATCGGGGCACGACACGCCTCACCTTTAACAATTACAAAGAAACACGCAGCACGGGACGTTGGACGCTCGCGGGGTAAGCAGTAGCGGTGGTGCTGCTACAAGATGTCACAACGGTAAAGGTACCAACCACACGCTACCAACATTACTAACAATAATAGTTAAGAGCTCTTAATAATAATAATAATAGTAATAATATATATGTAAACAATAATAATAATAATAATAATAATAATAACAATAATAATAATAATAATAATAATAATAATAATAATAATAATAATAATAATATATGTAAATAGTAACAATAATAATAATAATAATAATAATAAGAGTAATAATAATAATAATAATAATAATATTAATAATGATAATAATAGAAACAAGAAGAACAACAACAACAATAACAATAACAATAATAATAATAATAATAATAATAATAATAATAATAATAATAATAATAAAATAAACAAATAAAAATAATAATCATCAGTACTATTATCAAAATTATCATTACTACTATCTCAAAAATAATGATATAATAATGACACTCAAAAACCAACACGAGGTTTGAACCAGCAAAGATCACAGTCTCAAGCTCCCTTAATCCTTTTTGTGGCGTGTCTCGCAATGTTGGGCTGTAATATTTCTTTTATGTATTTACGGCTGAAAGATTGCTATTAAATAAAAAAAATTCCTTTTCATCTCTGATTTTCCTTGTTCTGTACTCAGGTCAGGGAGAGCGCTTTTGTCCCAAGATTAATCTCTCTCTCTCTCTCTCTCTCTCTCTCTCTCTCTCTCTCTCTCTCTCTCTCTCTCTCTCTCTCTGTGTGTGTGTGTGTGTGTGTGTGTGTGTGTGTGTGTGTGTGTGTGTGTGTGTGTGTGTGTGTGTGTGTGTGTGAGGTAAAGTGAGACAGTAAACTATAGTAGCGTGTTTTGGTAGTGCTCCCATGTGGTGGCAGAAACATCGGTTGTTTGCCATACAGCGACACACATCAAAGTTCCAGTGATACTGTGGCTTTATAATACGCATACTCGTATAATATGTCGCTAAGAGTTACTTACCCCCACAATGGTTCTCTTCACAGTGTAGTAGAAAACGTAGCCTCGTGTTCAATGTACAAAGGCTATCCAGACAGGAACATAGGGAGGTCCATCCGAGAGACTTCGAGGACTAAATACGAATAAGAGCTTGATGTGAAATGCTTCTACGTATGTTGGGAAAAAGGACCCCGCAAACAGTACATGGACATGGGTTGTAGAGAAAAGCAAAGCATTCAACGAAGTTCTTGAAAAATGTAAATTAATTCCGCCGAAACTCCAGTAACATAAAACAAAATTAAAAAGAATATTAAATAGTAAGAACATGCATGCAATTTAAGAGTAAATAGGGACAACAGCTGAGCGGCTACAAGCTGCGGCACATGTTGCAGGTGACAAGCAAAACACAATCCTTTCCTGGACGTGTTCACGCTGGAAATATTATCAAGGATCTGTGACGATGATTCATTTATCAGGCTGTGATGAGGCCATCACTCACACTCCAACCAGACAGAATTGCTGGATTTTGGAAGAAAAATCAGCACAAACTTCAGGGGCATGATCGTGACAAGACAAAACTGTACGTGTATTGTGTCCTTATATATGATTCCTCGCTTTTATTTCAGTTTCTTTAGGAACAGGGAGAGGGGCAAAGGCAGGCAACGGTGGAATGGCAGAGCGTAGTGAAAAATTAAACAGACCCTAAGATAGCACAAGGCTGTTTCTTCCGGAAAGATGGAGCTGCTCCACATTACGGCACTCTAGTAAAAGCCTTCCAGAGCGAGTCATTTCCAGACAAATGGACGGGGTGAGGGAGTCCTATGGTGACGCCGCCCAGGTTACCGGACCTCGTGCCTCTATATTTCTTTTTATGGCGGTCATATTGCAGACTTGGTGTGCCAAACGCCTATGCTGAATGTGCATGGTTTCCCCCGGGGTGACTGAACACAGCATTTGGATACGTCATGCTCACCAGAATGCAAATTCTCCACCGGACAAGCCTGATGACACCGAACCGGGAGTTGGTTCACCGCCGGTAAGTTTCGCATCATGAAAATCGTTGTTACTGAATTAGATTTGTTGTTAAATGATAAATTCCATGACAGTAGAATAAAAAGCAAAACCTTGGAAATGAGTGAGCTCATAAAGTAATAAAGAATCCCGCATAGGCGAAAAATATGAAATGATTACATGGAACCCAGCACATGTGACAGAAAGAAAATAAACGATGAAGACAAAAATGCACATGCTGAAAACACAAAATAAAGAAGAGTCAACGATATATGGTTCCATACATTTGGGTTTCACATAAACTTTGAGAAAAGAAAAGAACATTAATTGAAGGGATTGCCTCAGCTCCTGCGAGAGAGAGAGAGAGAGAGAGAGAGAGAGAGAGAGAGAGAGAGAGAGAGAGAGAGAGAGAGAGAGAGAGAGAGAGAGAGAGAGAGAGAGAGAGAGAGAGAGAGAGAGAGAGAGAGAGAGAGAGAGAGAGAGAGAGAGAGAGAGAGAGAGAGAATTTCCACTGAGGGGAAAGTCCGACCAGTCCTCTCCACACTGGATGAGACGAAGACACACACACACACACACACACACACACACACACACACACACACACACACACACACACACACACACACACACACACACACACACACACACACACACACACACACACACACACACACACACACACACACACACACACACACACACACACACACACACACACACACACACACAGGTTCCATAATATATTCATACGATGATTATCAAGCTCAATTAAAATTTGCCAATGAAAGATAATTACCATAAAATAGTTTGGTGCAATTAATAAAGCAACTGAGGTAGTTTTGGGATATTTATTCGATACATGCAACAACCTGCCATTCAATCAACACTCGTGCGGGCCACACCTGTACCACAAACCTGTACCACACAAAGAAAAAGACTGTACAGCATCACAATAAAGGACAGATCTGTATCTTATAAAATCTGACCAGCCAGCTCTCTGCCGCAGTAGTAGACACGGAGGAGGTTAAATGTCTTGACCTTCCTACAAACACCTTTCCTTACACGTGATACCACAGACAATTATAGACACACTTAATTGTAATGTCCTGAGGAATATCAAGCAGAGGCTACAGTTTGCTCCATTATGATTCATCAAACAGAACGAGTTTTCAGTATTTTTCATTTAAGGATTCAGGCTAAAGGTAACAAAAAATTACTGAAAACCCCCACCAAAGATGACATACTCTAAAAGAAATGCTTCCAATAAATGCCAAAGATTACCTCGAGCAGCGTGTTGTTAAATATTTAGCTCTGGTGTGACATACGACCTGTTGTTTGGTTTATGTATATCGCCGAAGGAAAATTTGTGGAAACTTCGTATTTAAGTGACTTTCATTAACCGCACACACACACACACACACACACACACACACACACACACACACACACAGCCACTACTTCACTTCCATTACTAAGGCAGGTCCTAAATGCATGGAATATAATTATCAGAGTTGTTTTATGAATTGATATCAACTGTTTTCCAAATTGAAATAAACTATTTAGTATGTTTTGAGTTATTCATTTTTTTAGCATCATAACTTTGTGGACCAATTATAAACATTGATCCATTTACCTTTTGTATGTTTCAATCAATCCATCTACCTATTTTGTTAACAGACACACACACACACACACACACACACACACACACACACACACACACACACACACACACATACATATATATATATATATATATATATATATATATATATATATATATATATATATATATATATATATATATATATATATAGAGAGAGAGAGAGAGAGAGAGAGAGAGAGAGAGAGAGAGAGAGAGAGAGAGAGAGAGAGAGAGAGAGAGAGAGAGAGAGAGAGAGAGAGAGAGAGAGAGAGAGAGAGAGAGAGAGAGAGAGAGAGAGAGAGAGAGAGAGAGAGAGAGAGAGAGAGAGAGAGAGAGAGAGAGAGTCATAAGCACCATCACAGTCAGACAGTATTCCACCACATTCAGGGACATTCATAATGAATTTTGGGAACATATCTTTGTCTGGTTTTCCAAGAAAATATTATTCAGCAATTAGTAATTCAGTGGTTACGAAATAATGTGGTCTGTGGAGCTATATATGTTAAATCATTTTCTCCCTTTTTGATGCTAAGTTATGCATGAATTTTATCTGGCTAGGTATGAAGCACGCTTGCCTTGCTGCCCACTCTTCCTCGCAATCACATTCCCTTACACTCACTTAACCATTTACTGTTGGATGGTATTTTTCCCTGCGCCACTCACAATTTTTTAAGGCATATATATTTCTTTTTTGCTATAATCTTTTAAACAGTTCTGTAGCGTAGAGAATATATAATAACTTTTTTTTCTTATCTGCCTCCAAGCAAATGATCTTTACAGTGCCATGAATATCAACAATAAAGATGTAAAAGGTTGATTTCCTGACCTACCAACACAACCACCATCACAAGCTTCACCATAACCACTCACTCTCGAAACACAATACTTACTCTCTCGATCCCATTAAGCCGTCACAATTCACCCACAGAACCTATAATGCAACACATCATTACCTCCACAGCATCAAGCGATCACGTGTAATAAAATAATGTACTAAAATATCGTCTTTACTTTCAAGCTTCCTTGAGTACATTCTCACAAACAACCCTTCTCACACTATTAAAGTTGGTGCGTCATCCTGTTATCGATCAGTGAAGGAATCGGTAAATCATTTAGCTACTCCTACTACCACTATTGAAATCACTACACACACTACTTCATCACCACCACAGGCACTATCACCATCTCACTATGATACATAACCTCACCGTTCCTCCTCCCACCTCGGTCCACCTTCACCACCACCACTATCACTACCAACACCCAAACATTATTTACATTCCTGGCAAATATAGGAGTCTCATTTGCTCCGGAAACGGAATATTTTGAGTGGAGGAGCTCACAATCTGGCTTCTGTTATCATTACCATTAATATTTCTGCAGGTAACTCGACGCAGGCAATCACCATTACTTGCTCGCGCGTGAGGCGGGAGAAGCCCTGCTATCACTGGGCGACGCACCTTCATACCTTCAATCTGCTCAGGTAAATTGTTTTCATTTTTTCCTTACCTCTCCTAACTTAAATCTCTCTCTCTCTCTCTCTCTCTCTCTCTCTCTCTCTCTCTCTCTGGTTAAGGATTTGTCTTTTCAGGCAGTGTGTGTGTGTGTGTGTGTGTGTGTGTGTGTGTGTGTGTGTGTGTGTGTGTGTGTGTGTGTGTGTGTGAGAGAGAGAGAGAGAGAGAGAGAGAGAGAGAGAGAGAGAGAGAGAGAGAGAGAGAGAGAGAGAGAGAGAGAGAGAGAGAGAGAGAGAGAGAGAGAGAGAGAGAGAGAGAGAGAGAGAGAGAGAGAGAGAGAGAGAGAGAGAGAGAGAGAGAGAGAGAGAGAGAGAGAGAGAGAGAGAGAGAGAGAGAGAGAGAGACAGAGTGCGTGTATTCTTAATTCCACTTTACCTAATTGTCTTTTGCGAAGCGGTTGGACTCATAAAGTGCCGTCTTCTTTAACTAATTTACTCTCTCTCTCTCTCTCTCTCTCTGTCTGTCTAACTATATGTGCATCTATCTATCTATTTATCTATCTATCTATTTATCTATCTATTTATCTATCTATCTATCTATCTATCTATCTATCTATCTGTTTCTGTTTTTTTTTTTTTTTTTTTTTTTTTGTATGTGTGTGTGTGTGTGTGTGTGTGTGTGTGTGTGTGTGTGTGTGTGTGTGTGTGTGTGTGTGTGTGTGTGTGTGTGTGTGTGTGTGTGTGTGATCGCTGAGGTATCTTGCGTTCCTGCCCACCATCACCCAACGAGAGGAAAACACACACATACGTGACCACACACCACCAATTCACCATGAGGGAGAAGCCCACAATGCACTGGACTTACTGTATGGCGAGATCTTCAGTAGTTTGAATGCAAAAAGAACTCGCTAAACTAGCAACTACTTAAAAGAAAACCATCCATTCATAAACCTAACCTAACCTAACCTCCAATGCACTACACACTCACGCAAACAAAACAGTGGAAGCAAAGCAAACCAAGAGGAACATTATTCAGCACCACTAACTCAGGCAGATCACATGCCGCAACGCACCACCCACGCTAATCAAGAGTCACTGCTCCCTTGGGGTCGTCGTTCCGCGTCAGGCTGTCAGTGTCTCAAGGAAAAATGCAACAGAACACAAAAACTTTACAGGAGTCATAATGGAAAGTTAGAAGATGTCATAGGGAAAATTTTGACAGGGAAAGCTGATACGAGGCCAGGTGAGAGAGAGAGAGAGAGAGAGAGAGAGAGAGAGTTAATATGTGTACTAGGAGACGGGTTGGTCTGTAACAAGATTACCTACACATATGAACAAGCGCGTCTGAGAAAACAGGATGGAAAAGAGCAAAATCTCCCACTCCCTCCCTCTCCCTCTCTCTCTCTCTCTCTGTCTGTCTCCCTGGAAAGGAAAGCTGTTTGAAAATGAATTCCACTTGCAAGTATCTTGTAGAAGACGAGGATGTGAAGATTTAATATAATAGCGAGAAATGAAATTGGAGAAGGAGGAGGAGGAGGAGGAGGAGGAGGAGGAGGAGGAGGAGGATGAGGATGAGGAGGAGGAGGAGGAGGAGGAGGAGGAAGAGGAGGAGGAGGAAGAGGAGGAAGAGGAGGATCAAATGAAAGAAGATCAACAGAACGAAGAGCAAGTCTGAGGCCAAGTGGTGAGGGAAGTGAAATTACGAAGAAAAGAAGAAAAAGATGAGGAAGAGAAGGAGGAAGAGCAGAAGAAGAAAGAAGAGGAGGAGGAGGAGGAGGAGGAGGCGGAGGAGAAGAAGAAGAAGGAGGAGGAGGAGGAGGAGGAGGCGGAGGAGAAGAAGAAGGAGGAGGAGGAGGAGGAGGAGGAGGAGGAGGAGGAGGAGGAGGAGGAGAAAAGAGACGTAGGCAGGAAAAGCCATTGCCTGGAGACAGTAGTGAGAACAAACGTAGGAGTGAGAAACAATGATAGTGATGCAGAGGCTTGTTTCCTTTCCTCTCGTCCCTTGCTCTTCTCTTCCTCCCACACCTCCTCTTCCTCCTCCTCCTCCTCCTCCTTCTCCTCCTCCTCCTCCTACTCCAAAACACCTCCTCCTCCTCCTACTCCTCCTCCGCCTTCTCCTGTACTGTCCTGTCTCTCTTATCTGTAACCAGTTAGAAGTAGTTACCAAACAGCCTCGAAAGGACAAAGAGGTCTGTTGCTGTTTGGCTTTCCTTTGTATTCCTTTATATTCTTCCTCCAACACACCTCCTTCTCCTCCTCCCCCTACTACTACTACTACTACTACTACTACTACTACTAACACGGATCTGCAGAATAAGTTACAAAAGAATGAGACAGAAAATAATAGTTAACGTGAGAGGAATTATAATATTTTTTTTTAAGTAAGTTTTGTTTTGTTCGCAATCTATGTATATCACGCTTGCTCTTCCCACACACACACACACACACACACACATCAAACACTCACTCATTCCTTTCAACTCTACAAATTCTCCGACAGTGCAAATATAACACCAGAATTTAAAACTACGTATACTGTGTTGCTGATCATTTATTTCTATTTTTTTTTATCGTGTGAGGAGGAGGAGGAGAAATAATAATAATAATAATAATAATAATAATAATAATAATAATAATAATAATAATAATAACAATAATAATAATAATAAGAAAAGAAAAGAAGAAAAGAAGAAGAAAAGAACAAAAAGGAAATGGGATGAGGAGGAGGAGGAGGAGGAGGAGGAGGAGGAGGAGGAGGAGAGTAAGAACTGAAACTGAAATAGAGCACTTAGCAGACGAAAAGCCAGAGAGAGAGAGAGAGAGAGAGAGAGAGAGAGAGAGAGAGAGAGAGAGAGAGAGAGAGAGAGAGAGAGAGAGAGAGAGAGAGAGAGAGAGAGAGAGAGAGAGAGAGAGAAGAGAGAGAGAGAGAGAGAGAGAGAGAGAGAGAGAGAAGAAAACCCAAGGTACCAGGCATATAGAGAGAAAAAAAAGAGAAAGAGAAAGAGTAAAAAGGAGGAGAAGGAGAAGGAGAAAGCCAAGGACGAGGAAGCAGCCGCAGGTAAGCCCCTTAATTAATAAAACTTTTCTATTTTGCCGCAAGGAGCACTTTATTCTCTCCTCATCCTCGTGGTCGGTTGGCAGAGGCGGTGTGGGCTGGTGCTGTGGTGTCCTGTTTGGCGAGGCTTCTTTCTTTCTGGCTCCGTCGTGCATTCATCATTCAACGGCCGAGGCGAGATGTGTCGGGTCGCGCTCGCCCTTGGAGGAGGAGTAAGAGGAGGACAAACTGCAGAAAGGAGCACGAGGAGGAGAAGTAGCTGGAGAGACGAGAGAATTTGGGGAAAAGAGGAGAAAGTGGAGGCAGAAGAGAATAATACATAGGTGGAGTAACAGAAGTGGGGAAGAAGTGGAGGAGGCAAAAGAGAATAATAAATAAGAGAAAGAAAAAAAAAGAGGAATAATAGGGAGGAAGAAGAAGAGGAGGAGGCGAGAGGGAATAATACATAGAAGGTGGCAGAGCAAGACGAAGAAAAAGAGGCAGATGAGAATAATACATGCCATTACTGAGGAGGAGGGGGGAGGGGGAGACAGAACAGGGATCGTCTTGAATTACTGCTGAAGAAAAGATAGTGAATTTCTTTTTCTATTCTTCTTCTTCTTTTTTAGTTTCTCACCATACATTATTTGCTCACCGTAAATAAAAGAGGGAAAAAGAATGAGATGGATGTGAGGGCGGAGGAAATTTGAGTAGTACTAATGGAGGTGGTGGAGGTGGAGGTGGAGGAAGTGAAAGTGGTGTTGAAGATATCAGAAGAAAACTAAGGAAAAGAAAGATAAGCAGGAAGAAAAATGATTGGGAAAGAAAGGTAAAACTTCATGAAAGCAACAAGAAAATACAAAATGGAACAGGAGCACAAAAAGGAAGGAGACAAACATACGTATGAAAAGAAAGAGAAAGGAGAGACAAAAAAGACAAAAACAAAAAAAGAAAGAACCGTGGTCCAATCTCCTTTTCTCACCAGCTTGAGAATAGACCAATCACCATCACATATTGTTGTTGTTGCTGTTGCTGTTGCTGTTGTAGTTAGTGGTGGTGGTGGTGGTGGTGGGGATCCGTAGTGAAGGATATTAAGCATTAGACTACTACTACCATCACTATCACTATCATCCCCACCACCACCATCACCACCACCTTATGAATATAGCTCAGGAAGTGGAATATGGCCAGCTCAAGTGATCCAGAATGAAAATAACATCCTCCGTCATTCTCCTCTACAGCCTTCCTTCTGCTCCAGTTGTTCCTCCTGCTGTTTGTGCCTTTCATCGTTCCAGACACCTTGCCGGCTTCCTCATTTTCTCCTTTACGTGCGACCTGTTTACACTTTGCCTCAGTTTTAGGTCACCGTCGTCCTTGTCGTTATGAGTTTCCCTTCCCTCTTATCTTTATCTTCTTACTTGTTTATTCTGCGTAACGCTTTATGCTATTCCATCTTATTCATCCTCTTTTATTCGCTTCCTGCTACTTCTACGAGAGCTCAACAATCAACATGTCAATTTTCAAGTTCTTGCCTCTGATTTCTCCTTTACCTTTTCTTCATCATTCCCTCCTTTTTAATTTTTTTCCCACTCCTGCTCCTTCTACGAGGATTCAAGAATCAACATGTCAACCTTTATGTCCTTCCTTTTATTTCTCCTGTTCCTTTTCTCTCGTATTCCCTCCTTTTTTCCTTCTTTTCCCACCACTACTCAAGTCAACAAGCCAAGCTTCATTCACGCTCTTCCCCTTATTTCTCCTTTTCCTCCTCCTATATTCCTCTTCTTTCCTTTCCTTTCTCCACGAGTACTTAAGAATCAACACCTGAACCTTACTCACACACACGCACACACGCAAACAAGAATTACACACACATCACATCGGCCCACTCACTGCATCCCTTACTCACTCAAAGTCTTCATCTCGCTCCTCGCGATCCTTGGCACCCTCACCCCCAGCCAGCACCAAATGACCTCGTCGCGACGGTGTCTAAACATTAATCAAATCAGTCCCTCCCACCACTTTACCCTTCTCTGCCACACTCCACTACACGTTCTTCTCCTCTTCTCTCGCCCACATCTAAAATTTTTCTATGTTTTCTTGGCGTTGTTTTCCTTTCATCGTAACAACGAGAAGCACAAACGCATTCCGTCTTGCATTACCGCCAAGGGAGTTTTCATTACATGTCTTCTTTTTTAATATTGTATGATCTATTCATGAACTGAGAAGAGTGTAGTTGCTGTGTGTATGAGAAGGAGAGAGAGAGAGAGAGAGAGAGAGAGAGAGAGAGAGAGAGAGAGAGAGAGAGAGAGAGAGAGAGAGAGAGAGAGAGAGAGAGAGAGAGAGAGAGAGAGAGAGAGAGAGAGAGAGAGAACCAGGACATTTTTATTGTGTGCCTGCGTGAGTACGTGCGTAGGTGCGTGCGTGCGTGCGTGCGTGGGTGCGTGCGTGTGTGGACAGGTGGGTGTATGAGGATATATGCAGTCGTGCAGTGTACTCATTGAATGTGAATGTGAAGGGCTTGAGGCAGACTGGGTGGCGGGCGAGCTGGCGGGCTGGCTGGTGTGTAGGCGGCGCTCGAGTGGTGATTGATTAACTGATTGACTGAATTAACCAAGACGCCGTACTAAAGATCAGGGCGCGTCGGGATGGTTGGGGTGGCGAGGCGCTGCACTCCCTGCTACCACCAGCGCACTCTTACATCTGTTCTGGGCCGCGTCTCCCTACGGACAAAGCAGCAGGCGAGGACGAGGAGGAATATTCTAACAACGGGTTAAACTGTGACGCACTTCATGAATGTGATAAAATTTTATTGTTCAAATGAAACAAAAGACACCACCATACAAAATTCTGAATTGTAGTTCAAATTGCACACGGAATGGTGGAAAAAGATGAATGATAGAGCAGAATTAAATTAAAATACGATAAAAACTGGTAGCTATACGTGGGGAATAAAATAAATAATAAACCAATACATGCATAACAATGAACAAATACATAAAATAATATAATAATAAATGAATGTTCTCTTTTTCACAAATCAAACTAATAAGCTTACAATATACAAACGAATAAACCAAATAAACGATTACATGAACAATGATTAATGGTGCAGTTGTGCTCGATGGGAATCAAAGAATTAAACGTGAACGTCACTGTTGAAACAAAACGAATAAAAGAAAATATACACAATAAAAAGGTGATAACACAGCAAATAAAGACTTAGGTTGATACATACACACACATACCTTTCTTCTAAGTAAACTATTCATCCACACATCTTTCCTAACCACCAAACCTTAGCTACGTACCTTTATTAAACACTAACCCTGCATCTAAACGCCTTTCATAGCTTGTGAACACCTTGGATCATCCTCCATCAACCCAAATCCTGCTAAATTCCTCCTCTTATTCCAAAATCCCAATAACTTACATTTAAGCTATTGCCTACGGTCTCCAACCACTCTCCTCCCTAAACGCAGCTTCTGTCATCCACGCCTTCTGTCACTAATCTTCAAGTGCTTTATCTCACTCTTTAACTCCCTCTTCACCTTGTCCACGCCTCATCAGTCCTGCTCGTGACACCCCTCCCACACAGTCTTCTCCCGGACCCTCAGCACGCAGCGCCTACCAGATACATCCCTTAACTGACGCCAAAATAACGCCAAAAGAAAGGCGTAAATTTTGAGAACAATAAATATAAGCTGGAAGTTATGGGGAATAAACATTAATTTCGAGAAAAGTGTATAAAAGTTCTGTGTGTTGTGTGTGTGTGTGTGTGTGTGTGTGTGTGTGTGTGTGTGTGTGTGTGTGTGTGTGTGTGTGTGTGTGTGTGTGTGTGTGTGTGTGTGTGTGTTCAAGGTCAGGAGCAAGTAAAAAAAAATCGTATTGCCACTCAAATTCAATATAGGAAAACGAAATTACTGTACACAGGATGGTGGGCACGATGCACCGAGGCAAGGATCACTGGTCGGCAAGGAAACTATCACTATTTGTCTCAGTATTTATACAGAGGCAAAACAGTCTTATAAATATTTTACTTTGTCCACATACAAACGCACACGCGCGCGCGCGCGTACACACACACACACACACACACACACACACACACACACACACACACACACACACACACACACACACACACACACACACACACACACACACACACACACACACACACACATTATTTTCTCTTCTTTTGCATGTTCACTGTATTTTTACAGAACATGCCTTTGTCTGATGCCCAACAAATTACTGATAACAACGGTCGACAAATAACTTAATCCACTCCTGCTGATCAATATATTCACAACAGGACGGTTAACAAACAACTGACAAGAAACAATTAAGCCAAAAGAAAGATCCGCTGGTCTGTTCCCTGTAATCACGGGTCACAATCACGCTCCTGACTCACAAGACACCAGAACTCCTAGAAAACCCACAACACGAGTGAAATTAATTGAACTATTGATATATGATATATATATATATATATATATATATATATATATATATATATATATATATATATATATATATATATATATATATATATATATATATATATATATATATATATATATATATATATATATATATATATATATATATATATATATATATATATATATATATATATATATATATATATATATATATATATATATATATATATATATATATATATATATATATATATATATATATATATATATATATATATATATATATATATATATATATATATATATATATATATATATATATATATATATATATATATATATATATATATATATATATATATATATATATATATATATATATATATATATATATATATATGCATGTATAAACATAATTTATTCTTTACTGGGCCGTCATCTGCTTACCGCTCATGGCTGAAGGGATGAAAAACGAGCGAGGGGCGACGATCCCCTGAGGAACGCCCACGAAGCACCGATTAAATTATCATAATCACAGGGAGTCAAGCTGGAACCTAAGTTAAATTAATTACAGCTTCGCTTTAAACCTGGTTGGAAAATAACATGAATCCCGCGGTAATGGCTATCACGGGCCAATCCCGTGACTCGCACACAATCTTAAATGCTGCTGGCTACAAATTAATTAATTTCAAAGGTCTGTGAGCCTTAATATTAATACTGACTGCACCATCAAGAATTCGATAATGTTTAACAGGAAAAAAACAAACAAACCTCTGGGTAGTCATTAAAGTGATGTAAAAAATGAGCGATCAATGCACAGCGGCAGAGAAGACAGCAACTGTGATGCGAGGCTCTGTTACGACTACTCTGCAAATCGCAAGACGCAATGAATTATTGTGTCCATCATGCAAGATAACACGCCTGCAACATCATTATATTCACTCGTAGTAAATAACATGACACAAAAACATGTTGGAAAGAGTACCAAGACGAGCAATAAAACAGCGCCTCACGTTATTAACTTGTCATGATCACGAGAAATGTTTTCTCCATAAATTAAGAATTAGAAGAGATCTTATTGTTTTTTCTATTGGTAAACAGGTTAGATAAATCAATTTTGAAGGGCAATTCCAAATAGAAAAAAGACAATAAAATGAACCCACACAAGATTATTAAGACTGTTGATTACTCGACCACTTTGTCACTCGGTTTGAAAGTGATGTGGTTTTATGCTCGAATATGAACGATTTCCAGAAAAAAAGATAATAAAAACAACTTATTTTTCGCATCTGACTGTATAAGCACGTGGTTATTAAGAAAACGTCTTCCTCTTCCTACTGTGCACCTTCGTCATTGGTAATTTAATAAATCACATTCCTCGAATTTCATTATTTGTAACAAAATTTCCAGCTACAAGTATTCTTCAAGATACATAGTGACCAATTTCTTTCCGGTTTGTTATCTTAGGCCGAGATGGGCATAGAGAGATCCTTGCTCCATTTCTCCCCGTCTCTGACATCCACTTAGCTACTCAGAGGAAAATAAACATATATTCATATCATAGACTTTTCCTGATATTTCCTCCAGTCATTTAATCTTTCTCCATACCTACCACCGGCACCACCACCACCACCACCACCATCACATCCCCACAAGCTATAAGATACGTGAAATGAAGCATAACGAAACACTACACCTTGCTAACATAAGAAACTTGAAACTGAGACAATATACACAAATCACCTGATAAAAATTAAAATGATCTTTAGTCTTGCAACACTACTGGTATACAAAGCCCTCCAACAAGCCAGCCCGTCACGCCACCGCCTTCTGAACGACAGGGAAGCTTCACCTGCAAATGAGCTTTCCTCGGCGCCAGTCTCGCCTCGCCTAACGAGTCCCTAAACTGTCCGGGAGAAACCAATCAGCCTGACACCCACTGCTATCCTTCGGCGGGAATAAGGCTGCGAACCGTCCCTGTAAGCCTTGTGTCACTCAGCGCGCCGTGTGTGTGTGTGTGTGTGTGTGTGTGTGTGTGTGTGTGTGTGTGTGTAATTCACCTCCTCGGTCGTCTGCCAGTCTTCTTCATTACGGAGCGAGCTCAGAGCTCATAGACCGATCTTCGGGTAGGACTGAGACCACATCACACACTCCATACACCGGGAAAGCGAGGCCACAACCCCTCGAGTTACATCCCGTACCTATTTACTGCTAGGTGAAAAGGGGCCACACATTAAGAGGCTTGCCCATTTGCCTCGCCGCTTCCCGGGACTCGAACCCAGCCCTCTCGATTGTGAGTCGAGTGTGCTAACCACTACACTACGCGGTGTGTGTGTGTGTGTTGGGAGAGAACAGGAGAGGAGATGAAGCTAGGGGAGGTGAGGGATCGGGGAGAGAAAGGACTGGAGGGTCGAATGAGAGAGAGAGAGAGAGAGAGAGAGAGAGAGAGAGAGAGAGAGAGAGAGAGAGAGAGAGAGAGAGAGAGAGAGAGAGAGAGAGAGGTACAACCCAATAAACAAACAGAGTGAACAATATTGACAGACAGAAACACATACACGAGGACAAACACGAAGAGACAGTCGGACGGACAGACAGACTGACCGAGAGCTACAGACGACATTCAATCCAATTTAAACGAGAAACCAATGAAAGACAGTATATATAAAGGCTAAGGGAGAGGCAAGCAAGAACAAGGAAACCGAAGCAAGAGAGAAAGACAGACAGATATGGAGGAAAGCAGGGAGGAACAAAGTGAAAATAAAATAAAAAAATAAAAGAGAAAGACCATTGATACCACTGATAAATTTTACATTAGAAAGGCATAAAGCTTGAAGGAAACAAGGTAATTTAAATGTATAACAGAAAGGCCATATTGAGTTATCAAGAAGTGCTATCTCTCTAACCAAAATACCTGCCGTGATTCAGACCAATAGATAGATAGATAGATAGATAGATAGATAGAGGAACAGGGAGACAAACAAGAACATCCAGGTACACATATTGGCAGAGAATGGTATAGTAAACAGATATTTCCTTATTCTGTTAACGGTAATAAGATTCTGCCGATGACACAATACGCACGTTGAAACAGGACAGAGAAGGTAAAACAAGGACGACAGTTACATTGATATCTAAAATGTTACAATGGAAATTCAGTAGAAATTAATATAGAACAACATACGAAAGACTCCATCTACAACCAGACACACACACACACACACACACACAAGACAAAGACACACAAAATGAGAACCACAGATAAAATAAAGTTAAATAAAACTGAACAAAAAGTCGGAATGGAAGAGAGAGAGAGAGAGAGAGAGAGAGAGAGAGAGAGAGAGAGAGAGAGAGAGAGAGAGAGAGAGAGAGAGAGAGAATGAATAAAGACAATAAACCCATCAACCCATTCACTCACTCCCTCCCCACAACAAAATACTTGATTCGTACAGTCATATACCCATCTCACTCTATTACACCCACGTCTCCCACCAACACTCACACACACACATCCCTTGCTCCTCTTGTCCTACACCCCAGCCCAACACCAGACCACTGCCCAACACAAGGGTAGGTATTCAGAAAATGCTTTGTTCTCTCACCACGAGTAGTTTGAAAGGCCATATAAACAACTAGCCAAATTCTAAAGACTGTTTTATTAATCAGTACCATGACAAGTTTTCATATTCATTCTGCTTACTATCTGTTGATTTTACACAGCTTCAGAAACATATGTGGGAGATTAAAATAGTGAAGACTGGCCATTAGTCGTCCGTCCTGCATAAACCCTTCCTAAAGCAAATAAAATCGTCAAATCGTACCCAAAACTCACGGTAAAAACCCGTCGCAGTAATGAAGGGGCTAATATCGCAGAAATCATGTTAATCCGCACCATAAAAAAAAGCATCTTGGACAAAAAAAAAAAAAAAAAAACGCAGCAGTGGGAGATGCGGCGCCGTGTGTTTCAGAATCTGGAAGCCCCGCCTTGACGCAGCCTTTCCCCAGCAGGTGCTCGCCGCTCCAGACACCGTGCTGAAGGAGAACTATCGACACCGCATCTTTAATTTAGCCCCGATTCGGCTCTGTTGATGCGGCGTTGAACCAAATTATTGCACGGGAATAATCTGGGGGCGTGTGGTGGTGGAGTGGAGTGGAGTGGAGGGAGGCAGGGAGGGAGGGAGGGAGAAGTGGAGGGTATAATCTGGTGAGTCTGTATGGAGGAGCAGTGGAGTGTAGCGGAGGAAGATAGCTGAGGATGAAGACTGATTACTTAAGTGATTATTTTTGTGGGTAAGTGGAAAATGTGTGTGGGTGTGTGTGTGTGTGTGTGTGTGTGTGTGTGTGTGTGTGTGTGTGTGTGAGAGAGAGAGAGAGAGAGAGAGAGAGAGAGAGAGAGAGAGAGAGAGAGAGAGAGAGAGAGAGAGAGAGAGAGAGAGAGAGAGAGAGAGAGAGAGAGAGAGAGAGAGAGAGAGAATGTGTGTGTGTGTGTGTGTGTGTGTGTGTGTGGGGGGTGCAAAAAAAAAAGTTCTGGAGAAAAGGCTTAAGAATTGCGTTGTTTATTCCCCTCCACTCCTTTCTTTCTCTCACTTTCCTCTCTTTCTTTTTAGCATTCAAATTCACCCACACTTCATTTCTTTCTACACAGGGAAAGTAACCCACTTCTAAAAACATTTCTGAATTTTAATCCTATCGACATTTTAAATAAACATTTTTACCTCCACTTATTTTACGTTGGATCAAGAGAGAGAGAGAGAGAGAGAGAGAGAGAGAGAGAGAGAGAGAGAGAGAGAGAGAGAGAGAGAGAGAGAGAGAGAGAGAGAGAGAGAGAGAGAGAGAGAGAGAGAGAGAGAGAGAGAGAGAGAGAGAGACGTATATATATTTCATAACATAGACAAATCTTTCAACTGTGTCTGGCGAGGTAACGATCACAGTGGCCAGGCAATTAGCTTTGTGTAATATATATATATATATATATATATATATATATATATATATATATATATATATATTTTTTTTTTTTTTTTTTTTTTTTTCAAGACGCGTGTTTGGTGTATGCGTGAGTGCGTTGACAGCCGAGAGCTGCGAGGCGTGTCGAAATGCTTAAGAATAGCCTCGAGTCTCTTTCATATATACATACATACATACATACATACATACATAGACTGATCAATCCTTCATATCAGTTGACGGCCTTTAAAAATTACACACACACACACACACACACACACACACACACACACACACACACACACACACACACACACACAGGCGAGAGACAAGCTGATGAGATGTTCGATGAGTTATAAGTTTGTGCGGAAAATCTTTGAAATTTTGAGAAAGCAAAGTTTGGACGCCATGTGAAGTTGAAGAAGCCAGAAAATAAGAAGTCTGCGGCACCAGCTGCTGTGGTACTAGGGGTGAGAATAAAGTTATCTGATGACGAAGGCTCAGCAGCAGCTGAAATATGAATGAAGTGATCAAACAAAAAGATTACACATGAAAATCTGAAGGTTAAACATGAAAGAGAGGCATACTTGATAGGCAAACATGCATTGTAATAAAAATGGGAATGCAGAAAGGCAGCGAAATCTGGAAAAATTATACGCCGTGGCATCAAAAAAATCACTCTGAAAACACTTCACACCCGATCCGCCTTAGGAAAAATGACTTCAGGTGAAATTGAGAGACTGGAATCACCTTTGAAGCGATACCAAAAAGATACAAACAAACAAACCAACATAAAAAGTCAATAAAGAAAAGTAATTAATAAAAAAATGCAAGAAATAAAAAAAAAGTATATTACTGCGCTTAAGATAACAGAAATTGATTGGAAAAACGGACAGATGGCTCTGGGAATGTATGAATAACGAAAATTAATCTCACAGACAACACATTTCCATAAGTATGACAAAATTCAGTTATTGAAAGAGAATGCGGCCGACTATGGAAGGAACACGCAAAGTAGGGAGGCAGATAAACGCATCATAATTAGACTATACAGTAAGAACACCTCTAGGTTAGGTCTGGTTTGGCTTGATTTGATTTGGTTTGGTTTGGTTTGGTTTGGTTTGGTTTGATTGGGTTGGTTGGCTTGGGTTGGCTGGGTTAAGTTGGTTGTGTTGTGTTGGGTTGGGTTGGGTAAGGTAAGGTACGGTAAGGCAAGGTAAGGTAAGGTAAGGTAAGGTAAGGTAAAGTAAGGTAAGGTAAGGTAAAGTAAGGTAAGACAAGTCAAGGCAAGGCAAGGCAAGGCAAAACAAGTCAAGGCAAGGTGAGACGAGGCGAGGCGAGGCACGGAAAGACAAGGTAAGGTAAGGTTAGGTAAGGTAAAAGTGAAGTTATGTTAAAGGTTAATTAGATTATGCTAGATAAGTTATTTCAGAAAAGATTACAAGAGAATACCAATGGTTTGGAAAAATCTCAGGAAGGAGTACCGACCTAACCCTACCACGACAGCCACGTACAGCCTCAGTGGCGTCCCGCACCTTCCTGTGTGTATGCCATTATGTTTCATGTGGAGAAACAAAAAATAAATATGACAAAGCTATGTGACGTTTTCCCTTTTCTTTTTTATTAATTTTGCTTTACTGAAGACAAACGAAAGATGAAAAGGATAAAACCAAAAGAAAACATATGTATGTCTTCAGTATAATAGAGATGTTATTTATAATAGCTTGATAATGCTATTGGGCAAGGTGATAGAAATAAAAGATGTTGTGAAGGAAATTGTATACTTAAAATTCTAAGCCTGGTGGAAAGAAAATCCAATAAGACAGCAAACAAAGTATATATCATATTAATAGTTTATGAGAAAGATTGCTATACAGAGAATTCGAGGAAACCATAAATACTACAAACAAGTAGAAGCGTTCTGACTCACAAGACAGCAGTGAGTGTGTCAGCTGAATCTGGCAACACAGTAACCGTCAAGGAAAAACGAATGAAACTGGAAGGAGAGTGTGCGCTGCTCGCACAAATGTGCCATGCAGTAGTGTAATGCACCCATTAAGAATTACTACATTAAATCCGAATAAAATGGTAATAAATTGACAGACATTTATAGTTGTCTTTTCGCCTGCACGCTTTGAGACTAGCAGAAATAAACGATGTAATAATTGCAAAGAAATATTACTTATTGCAGCCGGCTAGAGAATATACCAGAATTTAGGGCAACAAGCAGCCATGTGTACTCGATCCAGTGTTCACCAGACAGGAAAATTTAATTAGTCATACAAATTACCTCCCCCATCTCCCCTATCCGGCACCTCTGGGCTAACTAACTATGCAGGGCTGGAATTAAAGCTTATCATCTCAAAATCATTTAAATGACGGCGAGAACTATCGCAGAGAAAATCTAAATCAAAGGAACAAATTTTCCATTTGTTACATCAGTACTTCCTTTGCAGCCTTGGAACTGGACCTACATACATATTTCAAGTTTCGTAACGCACACCAGCATGTGTGTGTGTGTGTGTGTGTGTGTGTGTGTGTGTGTGTGTGTGTGTGTGTGTGTGTGTGTGTGTGTGTGTGTGTGTGTGTGTGTGTGTGTGTGTGTGTGTGTGTGTGTGTGTGTGTGTGTGTGTGTGTATGTGCTTTTTTCTTGTATATTCCTTGATGCAAAGTAATATATTTATAAGACTGTTTTGCCTCTGTATAAATAATGATAACAATATTGATAGTTTCCTTGCCGACCAGTGATCCTTGCTCCGTTGCATCGTGCCTACCATCCTGTGTACATTAATTTCATTTTCCTACATTGAATTTGAGTGGTGACACATTTTATTTTTTTAGTTCTACGTGAATTTGAACACACACACACACACACACACACACACACACACACACACACACACACACACACACACACACACACACATAAAATCCGGGAGAAAAAAAAAAAAAGAGGACGTGGCTTGAGAAGGAGAGCTGGACGTACAAGAGAGATGACGCACAAGTTTCTTGCTAAATAGGCTTGGGGCCACAACAGTACTCAGACCTGTTAAAGTTGTACATGAGATAGGAACGAATACTTGTAAAATATTAAGACACACATAAACTGAACTTTGTGAAAAATGTTGAAACGAAAATATGCAAACTCCTAAAGTTTGCTTTGCATGCGAATACATAAAGAATAAACACCATGAGACCTGCTGGTTTACAACGAGGGTTTGAGTTTATTTAGCAATGTAAGTGAAGGAAAAAGAATAGAACAAGTTAAAAAAAATAGGAAGAAGGATGGGAACACTTAAGCCTAAGTGAAAAATTAATGGAAGTGCGTCGTTTGAGTGAGGCTTCAACCTATATTAAGAAGAAAGACACAGGAGATGAAAACACATACTCCTGCAGTGACACCTGTAATGAATGACTTGACCTTAGTGAGGGAAGAAATGTTGTAATGAATGACAAAATAAAAACAAATGGTGCTCGTGAGATATGCAAGTGTGCGTTTCAGGAGTGGGATGAGGAGCACAAGAAAGTATTATACTTTTTTTTCCAGCCTACACATTGGCTTACTTGTCTTTCTGCATTGCAGAAACAAATAACAATTAAGAACACTTCATTAAGCAGGAAACAGAAAGTCATCCAACGAATCACCTTCATCGAAAGCACCCTTGGATAAATAAAATCCTTAAGATAAACTGGACATTATGAAAAAAATCTGAAATATCAGATTAATCTGGGATTACCACCAGTGATCTTAAAATTAACCAGCATTTTCCGTGTGAATAACATTGACTCAAGACTGCACAGATGACACTTTAGAAAATCTTTATGGTTCCTAAAATAAAAAATGTAAGTTACAAGACGTATGAGAATATCACGTCATTCCTAGACTACCTTGATATTCCTCTCTCATGAAGGAATTGAAGTCATAAGAACACAAAACGAAGTGTTCAAGAGTTTTCCAAAACATTAGGAAAGTTGACAGGTAATGGCGAGAACACACACGTATTTTGCATTGCTTCTGCATCGGTAGGGTGAGAAAACAATGCATTCAGGAGTAGCCAGGAAAGTAAACAAGTGAGGAAAACTATACATTCAGAGGGATCCAAAGAAGTGAGATATACAACATTACTGGGATCTATACTATGAAGACCATTACGTTAAAGAAGACGAACAGCTTAGCCTTCACAATGTTCAAGCGAATGTGGACATTTTCCTCTCTACGCCCCCCTGATCCAAACACACTGCAGCGCCCTGCCCTCAATACACGACGGACAGAACAGCACTCAACATCTGTAAGGGGAATTACTGATCTCAGTGACACACAACATGAAAAAAAGTTAACAGTTTCTAGTGTTTACGTAGCTTCCCCGCCACGGATTACCTGAGGCCGGGAGCTGGAGATTAGCGCTACAATTAAAGGACCTGACTGATAATATGACAGTAGATAATGATGTATGTGATTACGATGGCTACCACGTTTTCTATTCCAGCAGATTTGCAATGTTTTCAAATAACATGTAATTTTTGTCAACTACACTATACGGCAGAGAAGCTCCCCTATTTACCAAGCTGGATTAAACATTGACAACGTTAGATTTAAAGATGAGATAGGAAGGAATTGGTTCTGAAATGTAGTAGTAAATGTATGAAATCGACTCAGTAATGAGGTTTTTAGTGCTGAGTCATTATGGAGCATTGATAGATTATAGACAGGTTTATGAATGAGGACGTTAGTTAAATAAGTATGTTTCAGTAGTTACTGTTAAATGTAGCCCTGACAGCTTCTTGCAACCTCCCATACGTTCTTATGTTTTTAAGTAAGCTCTCCTATAAGATTCAAAAGAAAAAAAAGTAGTTTCTCTGAGGTAATATCGTCAATAGTTAAGGCTCTCCCAAATCACACTTTCACTTCCACGGGAGAAAGAATTAAATAATATCCAAATTTGTATACGAAACAAAACATCTTGCAAGTGTGCGGAGAGACTTCACATCTTACAAGTAGGTCACAACAGCAGGATCTGAACCCAGGTAGCTGCACAATTTTCCTTCCAACATGGAAATGAAGCAGTATTGACGGCAAAATGGCCTGAAGGAACAGTGTGACAAGCGACACCGTCCGGAAATTGGCACTGGCCACATTCGTGTCTCTGTTAAAAACATATAAATAAATAAATAATTAAATAAATAAATAGATAAAAACAAAACAATAAAAATAGAAAACTCAATGAATAATATCACGCCAGACACGCCAGAACATGTCTGCTAATAACGTTCAACGATGTTTGCTAACAATTAGATAAAAATAGTGAAGAGCAGTTAAACGAGACTTGGAATTGAAAATAACAGCATAAATGTCGGGCAATGATTTTATATATATATATATATATATATATATATATATATATATATATATATATATATATATATATATATATATATATATATATATATATACACACACACACACACACATACATATGGAGAATTAAAATAATGGACTGAATATCAAACAGATGTTGAAGGCGTCCACCGGAGAGTTTCGAAAAAGAATATTATCCATGTCCAATCCAGCAATCCCAGGTGGTACTGGAGGGGTAATATTTAAATACATGTATGAGCACATGATCTGCAGATTAATCGCCTAAGGCCAACGTTTGAATACAATGTTGTTGTGTGGAAGCCGCCTCAAAACAGGTTGAGGGAGCACCACCACAACAGCCACCTGGCCCACAAACCACTGAACAGTAAACAATGGGTACGGTTCGAAATATTTTCACAGTATGTGAAATAAGAACGAAACGTGATCAGGAGACTAAAGAACTCTATATAAAAATTGTAAATTGAATGGATTACTATGCAACAAAAAAAGTCTTCAACCTAGCAAGCTCAAAAATAATTTCATAAAAAGAGCTGAAATGGTTTAAGGGATCTTTTATGTTTGGAGGTCGCCACTAATTTTCAACCAAATTTTCATCATTAATACAGTTTTGGGTGCTGAATACGAATATGACATTCATTTTCTCGAGAAATGAAAGATAGTTGTGCAAAAAAAGTATTTAATGCGCACTACCTTGCGACGCGCATTAATTCATGCAATAATAATTAACGGGCGACACAATACACAGTCGGGTGTCACGCGGCACGTTTGAGACGACCGTGGACAAGATGGATGTGAACTACAACTTGCAGGGGTTATTTACCAATATTTTGACAGAAGGAGACGCTGTTAAATTTCTGCAGAACTTTAGAAAAAGAGAAAAGGTGTAAAAAGAAACATCAAATGATAATTAAAAAGTCAAACGAAAGTGTATCGTGGATGTGTTACAAGAGAGCTTGCCGTGATAAAGTTTCAGTGAGAAAAAACACTTGGCTTGATGGCAGTACCATTCCATTGACGAAAATCATCGTCTTCATTTATTCCTGGGCAAAAGAGTATTCCAGCATTAAATACTGTGAGGACGAATTGAGGATATGTCGCGCTACTACAGTTGATTTCAACAATTATCTAAGAGAGGTGAGTTAACCTAACCTAACCTAACCTAACCTAACCTTACCTAACCTAACCTAACCCAACCTAACCTAACCTAACCTAACCTAACACAACCCTAACCAAACCTAACCTAACATTATCTAACCTAACCTAACCTAACCCAACCCTAACCTAACCTAACCCTAACCTAACCTTACCTAACCTAACCTAACCTAACCTTTTTAGATATGTGCCTCATCTCTACTCGCCGCCACTACGCCTATCTTTCATTTCTCGAGAAAATGAATGTCATATTCGAATTCAGTACCAAAAACTGTACTAATGATGAAAATTTGGTTAGAAATTAGTGGCGACCTCCAAACATAAAAGACCCGGTTTAAGGAACATATAAAAAACCTACGACAGGATCTACTGTCTCACTCGAGCGTTCAGTAATCAGAGAAACTGTGTGCGTAATGACATTATGTTAACTTAAACATCCAGGCTTTATAGAGAAATGTTATATTATAAAATTCCTTGAGAAAAAACAACAACAGGAAATGAAGGATGATAAACAGGAACAATAACAGGACAAGACCAGAGAGAGAGAGAGAGAGAGAGAGAGAGAGAGAGAGAGAGAGAGAGAGAGAGAGAGAGAGAGAGAGAGAGAGAGAGAGAGAGAGAGAGAGAGAGAGAGAGAGAGAGAGAGAGAGAGAGAAATTGACAAAGCAGTACCTACCTGATTAGCTCAGTGTTTCATTTGTCATCATCTTCACTCTGTAAAATGAATAATATATTGTTAATCTAAATACCATGACTCATTTTTAACACACACACACACACACACACACACACACACACACACACACACACACACACACACACACATGTCAATAAAGATAAAAAAAAATACGTAATCACAAAGTGGGAATGTGAAAGACAGAAAGAGAAAGGAAGGAAATAAGTACGGAAAGAGAGAAAGAGAGAGGAAGAGAGAGAGAGAGAGAGAAGGAAAGAGAGAAAGAGAATGGAACAGAGAGAGAGAGAGAGAGAGAGAGAGAGAGAGAGAGAGAGAGAGAGAGAGAGAGAGAGAGAGAGAGAGAGAGAGAGAGAGAGAGAGAGAGAGAGAGAGAGAGAGAGAGAGAGAGAGAGAGAGAGAGAGAGAGCGCATGCAGTGTGTGGGGAGGGATATGAAGTGAAGCACCCTAATTAATTATATACAGATTACCCGCAAGACAAGATTGCTTCCATAATTCCGTCTTTATTGCCGCGGCGACCACCATTACGAGGCGGGACAGTTTAATAACGTAATTTGGGACACCAATAATATCAGCTCCTCGCGGCGCCAATACCCTCGTGTTATCCTTATTGACTGAAAATGCACTTAATTATTTCTTCAGAAGGTATCATTAGGCGTCGTAAATTGGCTCTCTGATGGACTAGTTTTGTGCCGTGAGGGGATTTTTCTATCACGTGCAGCAGTGTGTAGTGGTGGGGGGGATTATAGTGGTGGAGGTAGTGCTTGTGTTAGGTGAGTGTGGGGGATGATATAAGATAATTACATAAACTTGTGGATGAACATAACAGGTGGAGATGTAAAAATAAGTTTCATGTAGGGAGGGGCCACATTTAGACCTGATAGCTTCTTGCAGCTTCCTTGATTTCCTTATATTGTTATGATACGACAAAGTAAGAAAAAAATCCGTTCTGTCGATGATAAATGTTTGGTACGCGGGCAGAATTCTCCGGAACCGATGTGTCAGGAGGCTAAGGTAACTGCTGAGTGAGAGAAGATTGCTGACTTTTGTATTTCATGATTGAAGATTGGACAAAGGTTTGATTATTATGTATCGGTTATCATTCTTTTGGGTGTACTACTTATGCATTGTTTAAAGGGTTGTTAAAAGTTGGTATAGCCTGGAAAGGACATGAGAGGTGACCAAAACGAGCAGCACGACAAAGGAGGCAGACTGGAGTGGACAGCCAGCCACGCGAGTAGCAGGGAAGGGTTTGTCTAAAGTCCCTAGATGATCTTCCACCCACATAGAATCGGCTATTTTGGACTGGTGGTGACCCTGACGAACATTGTGGATACTATACATATTAAAAGCTCGTCTCGTCACCCTGTGGTTTACCTTACCTTCGCCACACTATTCGCTTCCAGTGACACAGCTTCTTGTTACGGTTGTTTTGATTTGCACCTCAGTCAGCAGGTATTAGTAATAAAACGTGTCTTGTCAATACTTTCCAACCTTTGCTTTCCTCTGTGTTTCCGCCTCTAAGGGTCTTACTATAACTTCTCTTTATTGTGTTTCTTCATGATTTTCCCAGTGCTGCTTTTTATAGTGACTCACGTGTTGCCCTATACCAAACAGCAGGGCAACACTTAAATCACTATATGAAGCAGCACTCGGGAAAGCACAAAGAAACACGACAACAAAGAGATGCTACAGTTAGACCCTTAATAGCGGCAACACAGAAGAAAGAAAATGTAAGAGAGTATTGACAAGACATGTTTTATCACTAATACCTGCTCACTGAGCTGCAAATCAAAACATCCGTAACAAGAAGCTGTGTCACGGGAAGCGAACAGTGTGGCGATATATATATATATATATATATATATATATATATATATATATATATATATATATATATATATATATATATATATATATATATATTATTGTTGTTGTTGTTGTTGTTGCTGCTGCTGCAATATTCCTCTTTGTTCATGTCAGGAAAGTGGAGAGAGCGGTGGTGGTTTGGAATGAAAGACGGCAGATCGGTAACGTCGCCACAAGATGATCCAGTTTTGGAGTTTGTGTCATGGTTGAAAGGCAGCGCAGCTTTGTCTTCGAATGAGTCAAGGCTAAATCTGAACGGCTTGGATGAGTCCCATGATCGTGCAATCCCATTTGTCGCTCTAATTCCCTTTGTTGGAACCAATTCACCATGACTTAGCAGAAGCAAATGATTCGTCTTGATCCAACTCGCTAGGAGGTTGGATTCACTTCCTACAAAATATAATCAAGCAGTGTCGGTAACAGCCATCCTGGACACCTTAATAACGCAATTACACCCAACAATAACATCACCTCCTCAAGGCAAAAGCATCCTTGTTATCCTTGTTGGCTAAAAATGCACAAAAAATTACCTCTTGAGTATCATTAGTAGTGATAAATCTTCGTCTTATAGTAAAGCTTAGTACAAATTATACTGAATAGTGGTGATGATGGAGCGAGGGTAGAATATTGAGGAGGAGATGGTGATAATGGTAATTATGGTGATGGTAGTGATGGGGATGATGATGATGATGATGATGATAGGAGGAGGAGGAGGAGGAGGAGGAGGAGGAGGAGGAGGAGGAGGAGGAGGAGGAGGAGGAGGAGGAGGAGAAGGAGAAGGAGAAGGAGAAGGAGAAGGAGTAGGAGTAGGAGTAGGAGAAGGAGAAGGAGAAGGAGAAGGAGAAGGACAAGGAGTAGGACAAGGAGAAGGAGAAGGAGAAGGAGGAGGAGAAAACACCACCACCACTACCACCAATGTCAACAACCTAACTCTTTCACCATGGACAATTGATAAAACCAACAACACAGCAGCCATACGAACTAACATCCTCTACAGTCTACACAAACTGGTAGTGATACGTTATTATTTAGTGTCCCGCGGCTCCCTTCAGGCGAGGAGAAAATGCTCATCTATTTCAGGCCGCTAGGAAATTACACAGTGATTATTACGCTTCTTTTACACTGATATTAATTCACGGGAACGATGTGAAGGGGCTTGGATTTTGCACCGTGACTCGATATCTTTCCTCCTGCCAGGCGGAGATTTCACTTCCAGAGGTTACAATAATAAAGCACGTGGGTGTATTCCATTTCCAGAAAGGTAAAGTCTGCCAGGTAAAGCTTCACCTGACACCTGCTGGTATCCAGAGTTAAGGGTGTCGTCTTTTCATGCCAACACTTCACATTTCTTATTTCCTCCGGTCTTTTTGTCAACTCTGTGAAGTATAATGTGTTGATCATTTACGTCACTTTTCGAGTCTAAATATCGCAATTCTTCATCCTACTCCACCTTTCATCTAGTGTTGTGCTTTCTATAGTTTACATAGCTCTATATATATCTGTTGCAGGCTAGACAATTTTATATAAAACTCATCATTGCATCTTCTTTGTCATGTCATCAATTTAAAGTTACAATTGTCACCGTATAGTGTATGTATAGTAAGGATCTACTATGTATGTCAACACCATCACTACATCATTCCTGCCTTGCCCTCTAAATAAACCTCAGAACAATTTTCTCAGCCTTCATTGAACTTTATAACTTATATTGTTTCATCTAGTATCAGTTTATTTTTTCACAAAGCCACACTGTACAATACCACTGCCTCCCCACAGTACCTGCTCTCTTTGTGATCCGGCGCGCCTCTCTCTCCATCTCTTTCTAAAGTTACACCTCAACCTTTCACCTCCACTTCAAACCTTCAAATCCTTTTAGCTCTCCTTTCCTCTCATTCTTTTCACGTCCCCAAAGCCGCTTTACCACCCTCTCTTCTCCCTTCCCGGTGAACTATGTATGTTTCTATTCTCTCTCTCTCTCTCTCTCTCTCTCTCTCTCTCTCTCTCTCTCTCTCTCTGAAGCTATATAACTCAGGCATTTGTAACAGTTAGCCCAATACTGTAGCTGTAAATAATTACACGATAAAATTACAATAAAAATAAGAAGATTAACGACAACAACAATACTGCTGCTGCTGCTGTTACTGCTAGCATTACTGCTGCTGCTGCTGCTGCTGCAGCTGCTGCTGTTACTACTACTACTATTACTATAATTACTACTGCCACAACTATTACTACTACTACTACTACTACTACTACTACTACTACTACTACTACTACTACTATTACTGCTACTACTACTACTACTACTACTACTACTGCTGCTACTACTACTACTACTACTACTCCAATAACAATAACAATAGCAATAACAACAATAAATGATGATAATAAGTAGTAACAACAAAATATAATAAAAAATAATAATAATAATAATAATAATAATAATAATAATAATAATAATAATAATAATAATAATAATAATGAACAACAACAACAACACCAACAATAATAAGTAAAAAC
>NC_059272.1:26627728-26642728 GCF_017591435.1 Portunus trituberculatus
CGAAACATACCCAAAAAGACTGCACCTCTACCACTACTACCACCACCATCGCCACTAACACTACCACCGCCACAACCACTACCACTAACAACAAATACAACAAGGATCAGTTACTAAAACAGAGAGTAATAGAAAACGTACCAAAAGAGAGACCAAGTAGAAGCTGAAATAAAAGAGACCATTAGACAAATCATAATGGACTCAGGAGGGAGGAAGAAGCAGAATTTTACCCTCAATTTCCTCTTCCATTCTCTCCTCCACCCTGTCATGCCCCTCGGCGACACCCATCATCCCGCCCTCCATCTCCGGGCTAAGCGGCAAAGGCTCTCTGCGTCCCTTGCCAAATCCTTCGCCGGTTATTTCTACTTTACTGCTGCATCGTAACTCCAATAGCGCCCAGCCGTCCCCAGCCATCCCCAGCCCCTCCTCGCCCCTTTGGCTACTTGCCTCCTCGCCCCCACCGCCACTCCTAAGCAACTGAAGTGTCGCTCTTTTCTTAATGACTGAATGAGTGTTGCACTTGACATATTACACGAGTATTATGGTGGCTATTTTTATTTATTGCTATTGGTGTTATTCCTATCATTAGTGCTGTTATTACGACAAAGACAAGAACAATAATAATAACAAGAACAACAGCTATTACTACTACTACAACGATAACAACGAGGAGGAGGAGGAGGTGGAGGAGGAAGAGGAGGAGGAGGAAAAGGAGGGTGGTAGTAAAAGTATGATATTCATCACTATTACCATAAAAATAGCTTTTACATAAAGTCTGCATACAGTGTGAGATCCGTGAGTACTTGTAAACACACACACACACACACACACACACACACACACACACACACACACACACACACACACACACAGGTGGGTAAACAGGTGATATTCCAGGTAGAGAACGCGTGACATCAAACACACCAACATGTCCAGTGGCATGTGTGGCAGCTGGAAAACATGTAGGTCAAACCAGAGGATGACACCACCACCACTACCACCTCCACCACCACCAACACCACCACCAACACCAACAACAACAGTTCCACATATACCAGCATGAACAGCAAACTCCTAAATTTCCCGCCACAGAGAGAGAGAGAGAGAGAGAGAGAGAGAGAGAGAGAGAGAGAGAGAGAGAGAGAGAGAGAGAGCTGACAAGCACACCAACACCGGCGTCTTCTGAATTCCATGGTATATAAAAGAAAATGTCATGAAATCCCCCTCTGCTTCCTTCATCCCCGTTGCTTCACTTTCAAAGCACACCTAACTTTCAGCTTCTCCGTTGAAAAATACAAGAAAATAAGAGATGCAAAACTCCTCCATGTCCACATATTGCAGTCCTTACGTAACACAGATCTATTGAGATATTTCCACGTTATTATATCCTTCCATAAATTTGCTATTTTTTTGCCTTAAGCTTCTAAAGTCCAATAATAATTTGATTACCAGGAATGTTAACTACAGCTTCTCTTCTATATATGAAACCATCTCTCCTTTAAAACTAATCTTAATGAGTTTGAATGCAATACATCTTGTTCTGTTCTGGTTGCCAAGCTTCAGGTTCTATTTAGGTCACCAACTATAACTAAGCACACAAATATAAGACAGACAAACAAATAAGACTGTCCAACACTGACTTGCAAACGCTTAGAAAATATTTTGTTCACGACGAGAAGCAGGTCAGATAGTCTCAGTGGTCGTTATTCCTTTGTGTTCTTTTGTGCTTCTTGTCTGCCGCTTCTCGTCAGGTAAAGATGTGAAGGGAAGCCTGCCGTGACCTTCCAGAGACGCTCATCAGCCTCCTGACGCGCCCCGAGGCTGGTGGGTCCAGGGCCGCTGCACCTCAATTGCCCAGACCTGTTTGCCTTTGCTTGATTTCCCCTTCCTTTACTACCAGGATTTTCTTTTTGCCACCACCACCCTCCCTCCCTCCAACCCCGTCCCTTCTCTCTCTCTCTCTCTCTCTCTCTCTCTCTCTCTCTCTCTCTCTCTCTCTCTCTCTCTCTCTCTCTCTCTCTCTCTCTCTCTGTCTTTTGTTGTGTGTGTGTGTGTGTGTGTGTGTGTGTGTGTGTGTGTGTGTGTGTGTGTGTGTGTGTGTGTGTGTGTGTGTGTGTGTGTGTGTGTGTGTGTGTGTGTTTTATTTTATTTGTTTATCTTTTTTTTTTTGTGTGTGTGTGTTTAGGTAAGTGACCTGACTAATGTGTATAATTATTACACATGTATGGTTCAGGTCAAACATACAAAAAGACAGACAGACAAACAGACAGACAGACAGACAGACAGACAGACAAACAGACAGACAGACAGACAGACAGACACACACACACACACACACACACACACACACACACACACACACACACACACACACACACAAAGACGTGGTAATAAAAAAATCCTTCTAGAAAAGGAGGAAGAGAAAGAGAAGACGACCACGACGACGACGAAGAAGAAGAAGAAGAAAAAGAAGAAGAAGAAGAAGACGAAGAAGAAGAAGAAGAAGAAGAAGAAGAAAAAAAAAGAAGAAAAAAAAGAAGAAGACGAGGTAAGACAAGAAACAACGACAGGAACGGAATCCCTTTAAAAAATGCTCGTGACCAAATATTTCCAGCCATCATTAAAACGCTCTCTCTCTCTCTCTCTCTCTCTCTCTCTCTCTCTCTCTCTCTCTCAAAACTGCTGTTATTGGAAATTCAACCTGTACTTTCGAGGGATTAGGAAGTATATTGATCTGCAGGATGACAAGACACTAGCGGACACTCAACAATAATCATATATTTGGGTATTTCAGCCACTATCCATTTCTTAAAACAATGTGTGCGATCTTTATTCTATCTATCAACTATATATTTATTTAATTTTTGCAGTAAGTTCATTACCTACTAAGTGACTGATTCCTTATGGCGCCACAGATCTTGGTTATAAAACACTACACATAAATTAAGCGATTATAAAACAATGTAATTTAATCCATTGATCAAAAGAAGATTTGATAGACCATGAAAGAACCACAAATGAATATTCAGCTTCATAAGTTAGTTAGTACAACTGAAGAAGAAAGTTTCCAGCAGGGATTCGCTGGGTTTTTAAGGAAGCAAGGTCGTCTTTGCTTCCTTCGGTGAATCAATGTGTCAAGCTGTTCGTTAAATGGCGAGTCACTGGGGGCAGCTACTGAAGTGACTCTTTCATAAGTACACGATCAGCATTACATGGTTGGCTGTATAGTCGGGAGCAATCAGCTACGTAGTTTGGCTTAACTTCCAATCCGTAACAAAACGCTCCATCGCCTTCCTCTAAGCGTATGTTGATGCCTCGATGAGCAGCATTGATTCCCAGAACATGCCCTAGTCTTGGGTTCATGCTGCACAAGTCTTCAGACTGTGTTGTGGTGCGCCGCCGCCATGTACCATCGCTACACTCACACCTGCCTTGTCTCCTGATTCATTACTGAATACAACACACACACACACACACACACACACACACACACACACACACACACACACACACACACACACACACACACACACACACACACAAACACACACACACACACACGGTACAATACATTATGTTTTTATTCTATTTTATTTACACAGACAGGCTGGAGTATTAGTGTGGTAAATTATGAGACGAAAAGTTTGTAGAAATTCAAACAATAAATGATAATCTATTAAATCATGGAACATTAAGAGCTTGATTCAATTCTGTAAGCATACAAAGGCTACACACACACACACACACACACACACACACACACACACACACACACACACACACACACACACACACACACACACACACACACACACACACACACACACACACACACACACACACCTATACAGCAAGCCAAGGATCATAACAATTCGTGCACGGATATCTGTCCCGATGTTGCCTTGTGCTGAGCGAGGCCATAGCACTACTGCCACATCAGTTTGGAGGATAACTACGTGGCGGGAAGCACCCTTGTTACTGACCCTGCCAGGCCGCTATAGGAAGCCTTGCAAGATATGCCTCCCAGCGTCACGCATGGATGCCCCGCACTGCTTCATCAGGCAAGTTTCTCAATATGTGCATACTGACCGCTCCCGCGAGGCCATAAATCGTGGGAACTTGTCCAGCTGGTGCGGTGCCTCGCAGTGAACTAGAACACCACCCAGTGAGTCAGCAAAGTGGGTGTGTCTGTGACTGCCGAGAGATGCTCCACAAAGCCTCCCCCTGTCTCAGTCCAAACCACATGGGAGAGTCAATGAAACAGCAACGAAAAGCTCTCTCACTCCTAATCACTTTCACGTCTCTCAGTCTCTGATCACATTACTATTCTCTTCCCCCCCTCTCTCTCTTAATTTGTTTTCTCTCTCGTTATCACTGTATCTTTGAATCTGTTTCCTCCAATACCCGTTCCACCCACATGAGCCTCCCACCCTCAACCTTACGTTTATTTCAGAAGTACATGTGCACGTGCGTCGCCCCACCAGCTCTCGACCACTTTATCATTTATTACACTCGAAACTCACGGAGCGTTCTGGGAGAAAGTGAATTGTTAACCTCCACACAACTATTGCCATACTGAGCGTCCATGCTGAGTCCATTCTATAGATACACGTGACCCCTTGGCCCTTACACTGATCAAAACAGATGAGTGAATGTGGTGGGCGGTGTACAAAGCAAAGCAGGGCAGGACAGGGCAGGGTAGGGCAAGGTAGGGTGGGGTGGGGAAGGATAGTACATAGGTGTACAGTCCTGCCAAACCCCTTCACTGTTTGTTATGTAAAGGGTTCGTCCTCACTCAGTTGGAAAGGAAGGGAAATGCTGTTCTATTTGTTGATTTAGAGGGATTTGTTAAATGAAATGTCTATACACTTAAAAGGCTTTCCTGCTGTATTTACATTCTGGCAAGTGTTTTTCACCTGCGTGTGATTATATAGTCCATATTCTTGTGAAAAAACATTAGTACTCTTGAAATGTTAACAGTACTAACACAGGTACTACTGCTAATACTAATGCTTCTATTACTAAACACTAAACTGAATAAAACCCTTTTTTTTGCCGAGACTTGGATGACGATGATAATGATAATGATAATAATAATAATAATAATAATAATAATAATAATAATAATAATAATAATAATAATAATAATAATAATAATAATAACAATAATAATGATAATAATAGAGATGAAAATAACAACAACAGCAACAATAATAATAATGATAATAATAACAGTAATGATAATAATAATAATAATAATAATAATAATAATAATAATAATAATAATAATAATAATAATAATAGAAATAATAATAATAACAACATAATGAATAACGGCGCTACTCCTCACAATAAGGCAAGACACTTCCATGATAAAACTGGAACACAATCTGCTTAAGTAGTCCCAAAAATAAATCACGGAACTGCAAAATGCTCAAAATTCTAAAAACAAATATAACTCTGTTTAATTGGAAAATACGTACTGTACCAGCAGCAGAGAGAGAGAGAGAGAGAGAGAGAGAGAGAGAGAGAGAGAGAGAGAGAGAGAGAGAGAGAGAGAGAGAGAGAGAGAGAGAGAGAGAGAGAGAGAGAGAGAGAGAGAGAGAGAGAGAGAGAGAGAGAGAGAGAGAGAGAGAGAGAGAGAGAGAGAGAGATTAATAAGGATTCAAAAGACCAGACGACAAAGATAACGAGAAAAGTCTGAGGGACAAAGAAAAAAGAAAAGACAAGAAAAATCCTGCTTCTGGGGACGCATTCATAAAGACAAATAGACTCAGTTTACTGTGTGGCGAAGTTAAGAAAAAAAAGTCTGTCAAGTATATTTATTTGAACACAAGGCACTTCCATGACGATGAGACGGTGTTGAGTGATGGATGACACCTGAGTTACTCGTAGATTCCCTTAAATTTCAGTGGTTTTTTTATATTTAACTTACTTTACATTTCAGATCAAGAGAGGAGTGAGAATTTATCCAGGTAGAAGCATGGCAGCAGAACAAGGCAAGTGGTGGTGGTGGTAGGTGTTAGTGGTAGTGATGGTGGTGGTGGTGATTCAACTGATATATTTTTACGCATTCATTTAGATCCAATAAACAGAAGTCATATAATGGAAAAAAACACAGCAATGTCCAGAGGGAATGCAGAAGTGGTTGAGGAGAGGCGAGGAAGGCGCTGGAGGATACATGGATATGGCAATGTAGGGGTGGCGAGGTATGGGTGATAGAAGGGCGATGTATCCTTTTTCCATATACACACAACTGAGGGATTGCATAAAAGACAGCCGTGCAAACACTGCCGGAGAGAAGTGTGCCGTTAGTGATGAAAGGGAAGAAAAATGCACCAGGTATGGATGAAGGCGCCAGTGTACGTGTGCCATTACTTGCCTTCAGTAAAATTTTCCCTACGAATATTTCACCAAAAAGGTTTCCCTTGAAAATACCCCAACAGTAAATTAGGTTACGTTAGGTCAGAGTAATAGAGGGTAGGGTTGGGTAGGGAAGGGCATGGTAGGGGAAGGGGCCAGGGATCAGGAAGGAAAGGTAAGAGAAGGTAAGGGATGGAAATAATAAGGAAAGGTAGGTTAGATCAGAAAGAGATAGAGTATGGAAGGACAGTGAATATAGGATAGGGTTGAGTAAGAAAGGATTGGGTAGGATAAGATAGGATAGGACTTGATACAGCAGGAGAGGCTAAGATATGTAGGATAGGGTTGAGTAATATACGATTGGGTAAGATAAGATAGGAAAGGATTGGGCAGAGCAGGAGAGGCTAAGATAGGTTAAGTTATATTTAGGTGAGGAGAGTGGAGATGGTGTGAAAGTGTCCTTACGAGCATAAAGGTTCGCCTGATGACTCCCCCACACCGCCCGAGCAACATAAGAACACATTCCTAGAAGAGGCTCTAGTGCATCGGGCAAAATTAGGGTTTGTATGTTTTATCCTGAGAGATTATTCTTTATTGCTTCCTAATGCTGGAAAATGTTAACTCAATTTAGAACCATTCATGCCTTTTTTTCCTTTATTTTTTTTGTCTTATTTATTATGAAGTCACTTTATTCTGGATATTGCAAAAGAAAGCACCGAATGGATATTAATAAAAAAATGATGTTTTATATAGATAATTTACATTTTTTTTTTTTTTTTTGAGGACTAAGTCTGTGGACAAATGTTTATACAGTAAAGATTAAAAAGAAACTTATTTTCGTTGGATATGAAGCGTAAAGATATTTTCATCCGTGGGGTTTTATTTAATATTCTTTTATTTGATGAATAATGTGGAGAAAGAGTCCACTTTTATTTCTGTGTTAAAATAGTGACCTTCTATATCCGATGTGTCCCATAAAATTTTCATACACATTAATACATATTTCTCTTTCTGTCTCTCTCTCTCTCTCTCTCTCTCTCTCTCTCTCTCTCTCTCTCTCTCTCTCTCTCTCTCTCTCTCCATATTGGACTTTTTCCGATATGATATTTATATTTGCTTGTTTGTCTTGTTGTGTTGGTGTTTGTGTGTGTTTGCCAAGCCTGGGGTGTGCCGGATAGGGCGGTGTTTTCAAACTTTATATTCCACAGTGTTTGTCTGTCTTCCTGCCTGCCTGTTTTTTTTTTTCCGTCACTAAGCTTCTCTGTGTCTGTCTATGTTATTGTCAGTCGACCAATTTATCTGATGATTTGTGTGTTGTGTCAGCGTGTCAGTGAGGCCGTCCGTGTTTCAGTCTATTTGTCAGTCTCTGTTTGTCAGCCATTACGTCCACATGTCTGGTTCCCTCTACTTCAATGCCCATGTTTGTCTTTATTGTTTCATGAAGCTTGTCGTGTCTTCTGTTTATCTGTCAGCCCGCCTCTTGGTCTGTCACCTCTCTGACTGTTTATCCTTTTTGCCTCTACGTTCTATATGAATATGCCCGTTTGTATGTACGAGTATGTATGTATGCATTCATGTGTTTATTTATGTGTGTCCAGTATATACGTCAGGATATCTATATTTATCTGTGTGCGTGTGAAAGAGAAGCGGTCAATGTCTGTCTGTGTTGACGAGGCGGGATAGAAAAGTTGCTCTTGTGTGTGTGTGTGTGTGTGTGTGTGTGTGTGTGTGTGTGTGTGTGTGTGTGTGTGTGTGTGTGTGTGTGTGTGTGTGTGTGTGTGTGTGTGTGTGTGTGTGTGTGTGTGTGTGTGTGTGTGTGTGTGTGTGTGTGTGTGTGTGTGTGTGTGTGTGTGTGTGTGTGTGTGTGTGTGTGTGTGTGTGTGTGTGTGTGTGTGTGTTTACTCTACACTCAGGAGTTAAAGCAAATCTACATACACTCATACACACACAAGTGTGTGAGGACCGTGTGTGTGTGTGTGGAGATATTTGTGTGTGTGTGTGTGTGTGTGTGTGCAGTGAGTAGGTGGGATGTAAATCGAGGAGTTGTGACCTTGTTGTCCCGGTGTGTGTGTGTGCCTGGTCTCAGGCCTATCCGAAGATCGGAAATAATGAGCTCTGAGCTCGTTCCGTAGGGTAACGTCTGGCTGTCTCGTCAGAGACTGCAGCAGATCAAACAGATCAAACACACACACACACACACACACACACACACACACACACACGCGTAGTGTAGTGGTTAGCACGCTCGACTCACAATCGAGAGGGCCGGGTTCGAGTCCCGGGGCGGCGAGGCAAATGGGCAAGCCTCTTAATGTGTGGCCCCTGTTCACCTAGCAGTAAATAGGTACGAGATGTAACTCGAGGGGTTGTGGCCTCGCTTCCCGGTGTGTGGAGTGTGTTGTGGTCTCAGTCCTACCCGAAGATCGGTCTATGAGCTCTGAGCTCGCTCCGTAATGGGGAAGACTGGCTGGGTGACCAGCAGGCGACCGTGGTGAATTACACACACAAACACACACACACACACACACACACACACACACACACACACACACACACACACACACACACGTGCACAAACATAGAGAGAGAGAGAGAGAGAGAGAGAGAGAGAGAGAGAGAGAGAGAGAGAGAGAGAGAGAGAGAGATTACACAAAATATAACAATACAATCAAACATATACGTTCTACACTGTGCATAGTATTCGACAAGCATCAGTTACACAAAATACGCCTGATGACTATTTCCCCATCAATCAAGTGAGCACATTTCCTTGATTGCTCGTACGAATAGTTATTAAAGTAATCGCTGAGGGGGAAATGAAATTTGAAGGAAACTGTAGGAGAGATAAAAAAAAAAAAAACAGAAAAATATAACAAAAACGTGAGAATGGAAGGGTCGTGAACAAGAAGAAAAGAAGAGGTGATAAAGGGCGAAGAAATGTAATAGAAGGGAAAGGAGCAGGATGTGAAGGCGAGGCTAAAATGAGGGAGGAGATAAATGAACGAGGCAGGAGAGGAAGGAAAGCGAGGGCAAGGTCAGGAAGAAGATGGAACGAAGGAAGGCGGAAGGAAGGAAGGAAGGAGGATGGGCGGAGGGTGGCAGGAAACGCGTGAGGGACATTGAGAGAGAGAGAGAGAGAGAGAGAGAGAGAGAGAGAGAGAGAGAGAGAGAGAGAGAGAGAGAGAGAGAGAGAGAGAGAGAGAGAGTAGTAGTAGTAGTAGTAGTAGTGTTTTCTTATATGATAGGATACAACAAAATATCAATTGAAATACTTATAATTGCTTTCCCTATTAGTGTTTTCTATTTTCTTATTGTTGTTAGCATCATTATAATTATTGCTGGTAGTGATGTTATTGTCGATGTTGCTGCTGCTATCATCGTTATTATCAATACTGTTACTATCACCATTCATTAATATCATCGTCGAAATGATCATAGTTACTCGTATGTGAAACTAATTATTCATTCCATCAACGAGGTAACATCCGGAAAATGTGAATTAATGAAAAGCATAATAGGAAACCTAGATATTAAAACTTTATTAACGAAGTGACAGCTAAAAAACCTAAACTAATTAAAACTATTCCGACAGACACCGCATTATTTCGGACTCTTTATTACACCACCCCTAGCTAGAATACCTTTTTGCACCAAATTCTCGTAGATTTTCCTTCACACAAAAAAAAAAAAAAAAAAAACGGATATCAATGAAAAATGAAGACTAAAGTAAGATAGATAGAAATTTAAATATATAAACAGGTTGCAGTGCGTTACATTGGCGTGGTGAGTCAGTTGCCACACTCTTGACAGCGGTGGTGCAGCTGACCTAATAAGACGCGACCCAGCAAGTCCTACCATAACCATATAAACTTCTTCCTTGCTATAGCAATAAAAACTTCCTCCTCACAGCGAACGGCTTTACGCACATCAAAAACTGCGACCTGGCACACGGGGCTGATTTAACAACCGCTGTCATGTCCCGCAGAGCCGCACAGCCCCACCAACAACGCCACCGCCACCGCCACCGCTGCCACCACCCAACGCCTCCAGGAAACCCTTACTGCCACGCACAGCTGCAGGATATGCTTTGCTCCGTAATCTCTTAATGTTCGTTACTAATACTCCAAGATCATGTCTAATATTATAATGTAATTTAACAGGCGCACACACAAACACACACACACAAACACAGACACACACACACACACACACACACAGTATCCTAACCCTAACCGGACCCCAACCGTAGTTACAACACTCTTCATGTGGACACTAATGATCTCTACTTGAGACTCTGAAGCTCTCAAGCACATAAAGCATAATTGCGAAACGTCTGGGGCAGCCGCTTGGGTTAATGTGTGTGTAATAAATAAACAAATTATATATATATATATATATATATATATATATATATATATATATATATATATATATATATATATATATATATATATATATATATATATATATATATTTTATTTATCAATCAGCGTGCTGGAAAATTATTTATCAATCATTTTCCAGCACACCGCGACGTGATCCACCTGTCTTGTATATACACTGCTCTGCCTGCCTGCCTGTATCGTTCTCTCTGAGGAAGCGCTATGGGCGAAATGTTTGGGAAATAAAGTACTCCTGCTACTTCTGAGTTTCTTTTCACCACCCATCCATCAACCTGTTCTACATTGTTACAATATATATATATATATATATATATATATATATATATATATATATATATATATATATATATATATATATATATATATATATATATATATATATATATATATATATATATATATATATATATATATATATATATATATATATATATATATATATTCCTTCATAAATCGGAGGAAATACCACAGATATGAGATGAATCACAATTTTGCAGGAAGCCAGCCAGCTATTCATGAATGAGATATCAGATTTATAAAACTATTCAGCCAGCAACGCCAGTCTCAACAATAACTATACTATATTCTAGTACTATGCATTTCTTGATATTGGTATATTCTAACTCACCATGTAATATTGCCATTACTCCACAAATGAACTAGCATTCTTTTCTTTTGCCGGAAAAAAAAAATAGGTGTTTAAATGCATTAGCACCAAGGACACCCGCGAAATTTTAAACAGTGGATGTATTGGATCTTCAAACCTCTTAAAGGCGTTTTATTCCAAACTGATGCGATCTGTTGTTTCATGTACGGCTAATATAATAGGGACAACGTCTGAATACACTAACAAATTGCAGTTATTTCTCTCTCTCTCTCTCTCTCTCTTTCTCTCTCCAGTCCACCAGAAAGGAAGTTACTTTATTTCTTTGTGTTTTGTTACTTGGACAGAAGTTGTTACCATTTCAAAGTTTTCCAGGACAGAGTACGGAGCTTCCCGGGTGCCTTCCCTTTGAGTGAGCGTACCGCGAACATGTAATAAAACTGGCCTCTGCTTTACTATTCCAGCATAACATACTTTGAAGCGTCCTCATTTTTCCTTCACTAACTTTCTTATATTGTTTTTTTTTTCTTTTGATGGTTGAGACTGAGTACATCGTGTGTGTGTGTGTGTGTGTGTGTGTGTGTGTGTGTGTGTGTGTGTGTGTGTGTGTGTGTGTGTGTGTGTGTGTGTGTGTGTGTGTGTGTGTGTGTGTGTGTGTGTGTTTACATGTCAAACAGTCCGCCAAATATAAGCAAAGTGCTGATGAATAAAGAAGTAAATAAAAATAAAAATCAAAATTAAAGCTCAAGACAGATCATAACAGCGCCTCTCCAAAAAAAAAAAGAAGAAAAATACAATAAATAAAAAAGAAAGTATGCCCAATTTACTTTGAGATCATCTATTATCATTATCATCATTGCTCTCTACGACGTATTAACCCCTTCAGTACTGGGACACATTTCTACCTCGAGTTTTGTATACGATTAGACTATATTATTGATGTTAAGAAAGGTATATGGAGGTCAGAAGATTAATGGCCACAGTTTTCACTATTTTAATCCCACTTAAGTTTCTGAAGCTCTATAGCGTCACCAAATAATAACCAGAATGAATAAGGAAACGAGTCATGGTACTAATGAGGTTAAGGTGCTGGGAATCTACATAAACCTCCCTATTTTTCCTACTTACCAATTCAGTTCTCCTCTTCACCTTCTGACCTGATCAAAAACACTTCTCACTTTACACGCGGCAAAGAATAAACTCGATAACCACCACGTGATTTATGCTCCGCGATTCCTTAAAGCCTCGGGCAATACACAGAACACCTGGCCATTGTATACAACGCGGAGATTCCAATTTTGCCGGTGACATGTTTATAAAGCATAACGGTACACGCGAGCCTCCTGAAGAAAAAGGGCGGTGGTGAGGTGATATAACAGTAGTGGTGGTGGTGGTGGTGGTGGTAGTGGTAGTGGTAGTGGTAGTGGTGGTGGTGGTAGTGGTAGTGGTAGTGGTAGTGGTATTGGTGGTGGTGGTGGAGGTGGTGCTGGTTAGGAGGAGGAAGAGGAGGAGGAGGAGGAGGAGGAGGAGGAGGAGGAGGAGGAGGAGGAGGAGGAGGAGGAGGAGGAGGAGGAGGAGGAGGAGGAGGAAGAAGAAGAAGAAGAAGAAGAAGAAGAAGAAGAAGAAGAAGAAGAAGAAGAAGAAGAAGAAGAAGAAGAAGAAGAAGAAGAAGAAGAAGAAGAAGAAGAAGAAGAAGAAGAAGAAGAAGAAAAAAAAAATGAAAAGAACAACAAAAACAACAAAAAGAACAACAACAACAACAACAACAACAACAACAACAACAACAATAAGAACAATCACTACTACTACCACTACTACTACTAATACTGCTACAACAACAACAACAACAACAACAAAAATGATAAAAACTAAGAAGTAAGGACAGCATAGTAATGGTGGCGGCGGGGCGGAGGGGCGGTGGGGCGGAAGGGCGGCGGCGGGAGCAACAGAGGGGTGATGGGTGTGGCTTGGAGGCGAAATATTGCTAGAAAACTAAGTGTGTTACTAAAAATAACAATAATTACAATAAAAAAAAATGAATAAAAATAAAACACACAATAAAAGCGACGATGAATGATTAACCAAACCAAAAAAGACGGGAAAAAAAAAATGAGGGAAATACGAATACTGCTACTAATAACAACACATTTACAGTAAAGCGAAGCCGTGAACCATTTCTCAAAATTTTGCTTCTCGCTGCTGCAATACATTAACTAAAACGCATTACAGAATTGCGCGCGGCTCGGAGCGAGAGACAATGTGGGAAAAATTTATCGGTGCCACTTTTCATTCCCGTCAGTCCATGGGAATGCGAGAGAGAGAGAGAGAGAGAGAGAGAGAGAGAGAGAGAGAGAGAGAGAGAGAGAGAGAGAGAGAGAGAGAGAGAGAGAGAGAGAGAGAGAGAGAGAGAGAGAGAGAGAGAGAGAGAGAGAGTGTTGCGTATAAGTGTTGCAATGAATTACGGTAGTTGTATTATAAATCTTTGTGTTGCATTCTTCGTGACTCAAGTAAGGATTTTTGGTGAGTAGTCTTTAGGAGGCAGTTACTTAGATTGACTGGGAGATGAGTCTGGTTGGGAAAGGTATACATGCGATAGTAAGGTAAGAGAAGGTAAAGTAAGGTAAGGAGAGGAGGATATAGTAAGGTAAGTAAAGTTAATATACGGTAAGGTAGGTTAATTTAAGGTAAGGTAAGGTAAGGTAAGGTAAGGCATCTGTTCCTGTCTTTTGGCTTACTCTATCGGACCAGCAGAGGAACTGGCACCTTAAGTGGACCTTTTTCTTATGTTTTGTTGCCCTTGGCCAGCTATCCCCTCTTACATAAAATAAAAAAATGCAAGGTAAATAATGGTAGGATAAGAAAAGATAAGAAAAAAACATTGGAACCCTAAGCAAAGTAAAAAAAAAATTAACTAACCAGATAGAAGCAAACTAAAATTAAAATAGGGTAAAGAAAAGTGAAATAGAATAATGCGAGATATCGTTACATTAATTATTCTCTTAACAAAAGTAAATACCAGAACGAATAGCGAAAAAAAGACACATAGCGCTACAAGGAACTGCAAGGAGGACATGATGATGGAAATCAGAGCAAGGTGGAAGGCAGGAACGGGAGCAGGAATGAGAGAGAGAGAGAGAGAGAGAGAGAGAGAGAGAGAGAGAGAGAGAGAGAGAGAGAGAGAGAGAGAGAGAGAGAGAGAGAGAGAGAGAGAGAGAGAGAGAGAGAGAGAGAGAGAGAGAGAGAGAGAGAGAGAGAGAGAGAGATACCAACTATTGTGGGAGTGCTTTGATCTGTCAGCCGATCTTCCTATCTTTTGTCTGCATGTCAGTCAGTCACGTAGACCTCTCTCTCTCTCTCTCTGTGTGTGTGTGTGTGTGTGTGTGTGTGTGTATTCCTCTCCTATCACTCTATTAATCTGAGTTTATCCTGACATTCTTTCCTTGTCTATATGTCTGTCTTCATTTTCTCCTTAACCCTTGATTCCGTAACTTCATTATTTCCTCTTCTTCTCCCTCCTCTTCCCCCTCCTCCTCCTCCTCCTCCTCCTCCTCCTCCTCCTCCTCCTCCTCCTCCTCCACTACCCCACAGCTCCATTTTCCTTTACCCCTCCACTTTTCTGCCTTCCATCCT
>NC_059272.1:26647728-26657728 GCF_017591435.1 Portunus trituberculatus
CTCTCTCTCTCTCTCTTTTTCTTTTCAGGTTTTTCTGCATTGCTATTTCTCTTGCATCCATTTATCTTCTTCCTATGTAAAGTTGTTGTTTTGTTGTTGATTTTTCGTTGTATTATTTTATTTTTTCTATTTTTCACCAAGCAGGTTTTCCACAGCATGCTTATTTTCCGCCTTTCTGAGCCGTGTTTTATTCCTCTATTTTTTGACATGTAAGCTTTTCAACATACTTTTTTTTCTTTTCTTCTTTTATACTTCGTGTAAATTTTTTTGACATGCAAGCTTTTTCTTTATCTATTTGCTCCTCTTTACATATATATATATAAGATAAAAAGAGGCCAACTTAGAATGCCAGTCTCCGTGCAGGTCCGACAGAGTTAGCCAAAGGAGAGGGATAAATGTCTAGAAACCTTTCTCTTAAATGGGATCAAGTCATAGAAAGGTGGAAATACAGAAGCAGGCAGGGGGAAAAGTATGAATGATTGAGAATACTGGTGAACTCTTGTATTAGAACTGGATAGAATAGGAATGAGAGGAAGGTATTGTGGAACGAGGGTGTGGGAGGAGGCCAGACTCACTATTAACGGGATGGAAGACTCAAACATAGTATATAAGGAATGTATTACTCTGTCCATCATAATAACACGACAATTCTAGCTCAGTAAATATAACTCGTGTTTCCTGAGGCTGCTTTCCAACGTGGTCTTTATCTTTCTCATTTCCTATTTTCTACCTCATTGTTCTTTTTTTTTCCTCCTCCACATATCGCTCTCAGGCAATACTCAACATTAATTTGTTTTCCTTTGATGGTGTTGAAGGTATCTTTTTCCTCTATTTTATTTCTTTTTCTCCTTTCTTCCTCTCCCCAACCACCTTCAGTCAACACTAATAATAATACATTTGTTCAAGTTAGACATCACTTTTAGCGGCATCACATCCCTCTTTTAAAAATGACAATTCTACTTTATGTAATGTTCTTTTTATCTCGTCCTTCTTCCTCCATTCCTCTTTTTTTTTTTTCCAGCACAAATCCACACTAACCAGCGCCCCAGATGTTTGATCTTTTCTTTTCTGTTTATTTTTCTAAAAGGGTGAATGATAAAAGTCAACAGCCTGTGGAAAAAATAACTTTACAAAGAGCTCGTCAAGTAAGTCAACACGGCCGCCATATCTGCAGGGTTGCCACGTTAACAGCTCACACCAACGTTGCAATGACCATTATGCCCTGATGTGTATACTTATAACCTCTAGCGTTTTAACTGCTGGACCTGTACACCTACTACTACCAAAGTATAGTTAATGATAGTAGTAGTAGTAGTAGTAGTAGTAGTAGTAGTAGTAGTAGTAGTAGTAGTAGTAGTAGTAGTAGTAGTTGTTGTTGTTGTTGTTGTTGTTGTTGTTGTTGTTGTTGTTGTTGTTGTTGTTGTTGTTGTTGTTGTTGTTGTTGTTGTTGTTGTTGTTGTTGTTGTTATTATTAGTATTAACGCGAGTAGTAGTAGTAGTAGTAGTAGTAGTAGCAGTAGTAGTAGTAGTAGTAGCAGTAGCAGTAGCAGTAGCAGTAGCAGCAGTAGCAGTAGCAGGAGCAGGAGCAGGAGCAGGAGTAGGAGCAGTAGCACTAATAACAGCAACAGCAGCAGCAGCAACAGTAGTATCAACAACAGTAACAATAGCAATAGCAACAACAGTAGCAGCAGCAGCTATAGAAACACCAGCAAGAGCAGCACCAACAATACCAGTAACATCACCAAAAGCAACAGAACCAATAGCATCTTCAACACACGTAAATAGGTTTCCATTCATACACACCAGCTACGTACTACTTCCTCTCTTGGCCGGGCGCGTCACGCAAGCTAACTACTACCAAACACACGCGATCTTATATTCATGGGACGACTGCAGGAAGGCAATGCGAGGAGGGAGAGGGATGGACTGTGGACGCCTGGGCAGCTGGTCAGATAGACACATGGATGGATGGATGGTAGCAGGCAAAGGAGATGGAATGGAACGAAATAATGCAGGAAGAAAGTGCGTGAGAGAGAGAGAGAGAGAGAGAGAGAGAGAGAGAGAGAGAGAGAGAGAGAGAGAGAGAGAGAGAGAGAGAGAGAGAGAGAGAGAGAGAGAGAGAGAGAGAGAGAGAGAGAGAGAGAGAGAGAGAGAGAGAGAGAGAGAGAGAGAGAGAGAGAGAGAGAGAGAGAGAGAGAGAGAGAGAGAGAGAGAGAGAGAGAGAGAGAGAGAAGAGTATTTTCTAGAAGAGAAGAGAAATCGAGAGAGAGAGATTTCACTGAGAGAGAGAGAGAGAGAGAGAGAGAGAGAGAGAGAGAGAGAGAGAGAGAGAGAGAGAGAGAGAGAGAGAGAGAGAGAGAGAGAGAGAGAGAGAGAGAGAGAGAGAGAGAGAGAGAGAGAGAGAAATATAGGACACGTAAGAGAGAGGTACAAAGGATAATAAAAGGAAAAGGAAGAGAAAAGAAGAGAAAAGGAAACTAAAAAATGGACAATAACACTGCGAAGGAAGAAAGAAAGAGGAAAGGATGGAGACAGACAGACACAGAGAGACAGAGAGAGAGAAAGAGAAAGAAAGAAAAAGAGATGGAGAAAATAAAGTGGGAGGGTTCAGGACGAAAAACGAGAGAAAGAGGAGGAAGATAGAAATATGAGAAAGGAGAAAATAAGGAAAGAGGAGGAGGAGGTGGAGGAGGAGGAGGAGGAGGAGGAGGAGGAGGAGGAGGAGGAGGAGGAGGAGGAGGAGGAGGAGGAGGAGGAGGAAGAAAAAAAGAGTGATGATGGATGGATAGAGAGAGAAAGAGAGAGGGAGGGAGAGGGACAAATTCTGAGGGTACGACTTATCCACGTCAATTTTTCACGTGATAATCTCTCCAGTAAATTCACTTTTGCGATTATTTATCCGAGACTCAACACATCACATCCACTTTACAGGGGGGATTAATCGTCCACTTCCACCCACCTGCCCAGCCCACATCCATCACGCGTCCACCTCCTCCTTTCCATCTGTCTGTCCAGCTGTCCATCTCTTTCCTTCTACCTTCTATGCTATCACCTCCCCTCCACACTGACTGGGCTAGTTCAGCTTTATCTATCTTTACTTATCTCTCTCTCTCTCTCTCTCTCTCTCTCTCTCTCTCTCTCTCTTCATATAGCGAATCAACCTTTCATATCAACCTTTTCTTCTCTCTCCAACCTATCAATTCAGAAACTCATTAAAAACTCACTTCTTATTGGAAAATCACTCTTATCACTGGCACTGTTTGTACTCATCTACCTCATAATATTTCATACATCAATCCATCAACAGTTAGGCGTTCCATCTTCGTTTTCTTTTTTCTACGCGTATGGCGGATAAGAGGAGTAATGAGAAGATAAGGGGAGAGTGGGAAGGGAGTGGTGGCATTGGGGGCATAAGGGGCATGGAAGGGTGATGGGAAGAAGAGGGAATGGAAAGAGGTATCACGTGCAATCATTAAACACAAGAAAACCCTCCAGTTATCGATACAGGCGACCAAGAGCCGTGCAATCATCGGCAAAGTCATTCATCGTGGCCTGCCGCAGCATCCACCTCGCGCACCATTCATCTGCAGCAGCCAGCCACCAGTAATGCGCTTCCTTCCCTCATCTCCTTTAACATGATGCACGCACGCCCTTTCTCTCTCTCTCTCTCTCTCTCTCTCTCTCTCTCTTTTCCCTCTAATCCTGTTCCTTCTGGCCCTTGTCCCCTTCCTCTTACCTCGTACAAACCATTTGACACCATTTCCTACTTCTCGTCCTCCTCTTCTTCTTTCTCGTGCACCCATTTGACCCTCATTTCCTCCTCATCCTCCTTCTTCCCCTCGTCTTACTCCACTCTTTTTTCTCCTTCAAATGTCAGTCCATCGCCACTTCACTCATACTTCTCTTCCTTCATCTCCTTCTTTCTTTTTCCGCGCTACATGCTTTTCCTTATCTTCGTATCCCTTCTTTTCTTCCTCGTGAGCACGTCGGCGCATCATCTCTCCCTCTATTTCTCAGTTGGTTACTAGTTTTACTTAATGCTCCGTCCCGCCACAAGGCACCCGTTTATAATTCATTCCTCTTGAGAGAGTTATCCTTCCCTTAACTTGCCCGTAATTTCCGAGTAGTGGCAGTAGTGGTGCAGCGTGTTTGTGTCATTCAGATGAGATTGTTCCCCTTTTTTTTCTTTCCTTCCTGTTCTTTTCTTTCTCCTCGTACTTCTCTTTCTCCGTGAGCGTTTATGACGGACCAGAATTCTTTACACAGTCTTACTTCCTCCTCTCGCAGACTCTCTCGTTCAAGATTCTTTTTCACTTTCTTGTTTTGCTTTCTCCAAGTTTCAGTCTCTCTCTCTCTCTCTCTCTCTCTCTCTCTCTCTCTCTCTCTCTCTCTCTTCCCAGCGTGACTCCAGCCCCTCATATCTGCTGCAGCCTCTCCGGGATCGTCCTCGTCTGTGTCACGCCGCATCACACTTCCAATTCGTGTCTCCTGTGATTTTTTCCACTCGTTTCTCATCATGACTTTCCTGCCTCCCTCCCTGCCTCCTTTCCACCTTCCTCCCTCACTCCCTCCCTTTCCCTTGTTGCGCCTTCCTCCTCCTCGGTTGTCTATCTTTTTCCACATGCTTGTAATGCGTCCTTCCTACGTCTCCCTCCTCATCGCCTCGCATCTCACGTCTTCCGTCACACCCTGCCGCCCTCCTTCACACCCACCATGAGACAGCGACGCCCCCGCATGGCATATACCTCTATCTGTCCTGTCTGTCTGTTTTAGATGCGTGGACAGAGATATTGGTTTCATATTGTGTGCTTGCTTCAGTTGTTTCTTCCTTCCTTTTCTTATCTTTGTCCTTCACTGCCTCCTTGCTTTTGTATTTGTTAATGGTTCCGCGTAATATACATCGAGTGCCGTTTTCGAATTCAGGAACGCTCTGCTCTCTCCCTCAAGATTATTTTAAAAACCACGTAGATAATTAGTGTAATTCTGAAGGGTTTATCCAGTAAGTAATGTAAAATCTCATCTGTTGTTCTGAAGTGTTTATCCGATCAGTAATGTAGAAATCTCATCTGTTATTTTGTAAGTAATGTAGAAATCTCATCTCTTGTCGCTTGAACCATATCAACTAGTGTAACATCAACGTGAGTCTTTTGCATGTAGTCGAAATGCGGTGAAAGTGTTTAAGAGTAATGGTCGTTTGAGAATATTATATTGTTGTAGTCAGTGTATTAATTTATATTTAGACGTAGTTCCTTCTTGTGTAGTAATTGGCAGCATATTAAAGGAGAGAGTGAAAGACAGGTGGGGAAAGGTGGAGCCTGTATGTTATGTTTTGTAATGCTCCAATGGATTATCTCAAACCTTGGATGGAGAACTGATACATTCCCTCAAGTTCACTACATCAAAGGTTGTCTGTTAGCGTGGTGGCGAATGATCAACTTCTGCGTGAATCATCTCGAGTTTCGGGAGGAAGTCAATCACTGGAATAAAGGACGAAATGAAGGACTGCCCTGGTAGAATAGGCGAGTGATAGGGATGGGCAGTGATATGGCTTCTCCCACTTCTCTGTCTGTGCATGGTGGGCCACACTGAGCCGCTGCATCGTTACGTAGTCACTCTGTCCTCCCACTCATGAAGCATCACCAAAAGTCAGTGCGGTGATATTTTTTTGCTGCATTCTTTTTATGAAACTTCTAAGCAATTACTTGATTTTTTACCATTAGTTTCGTAATTGATGAATCTCTCTCTCTCTCTCTCTCTCTCTCTCTCTCTCTCTCTCTCTCTCTCTCAGGGGATGGATTTCCTTGTCCTAGGGGAAGGGGCGGGCGTGGGAAGTGCGAGTGTTTAGGCGAGGCAGTGGAATGGTGGGGGGCGGCTACCCAGCACGCCCCGCCATGCAAATCAGACGAGGGTGATGGGGCTTGGCTGGAGTCTCTTTACTCTTCACTTTGGGCTACTTAGTGCCACCTTTATGAAGACTTCTTTGTATTCCTCGACTACAATGGCTGTGCTGCTCCATGTATCCTTCACGTTTCTGATTTATTATTTCTATTTCTTCTTACTTTCTTTTTTTTTCCTTCTTTATCAGTGTATTTGCTTCTGTTTTTTTTTTTTTTTATTTCTGATTTTTCTCTTTTCTTTCTCAAATTTTTTTCTTTCTTGATATTGCTTATTTTGTGTTATTTGTTCCTATTCCTTGTCTTGTTCTTGTTTTTATTATTCTTTTTCGTCCTCCTGCTTCAATTTCTTTCTTTTACCTCCTCCTCCTCCTCCTCCTCCTTCTCTTCCTCCTCCGCCTCCTTCAATTCCTCTTCTTTTCTTCGTTCATATTCTTCATTTCACTTTTATATACTCTTTCTTTCCTTCTCTCTTTTAACTTTTCTTCTTCTCCCTCCTCCTCCTCCTCCTCCTCCTCCTCCTTCAGTGTTGGTGGAAACATTAATTTCATGGGTTCACTTTCTCCACATTATTTACCGCACTATCTTCAGACCAATTTTATTAAGGCCTGAGTGAACTATCTTAATTGTGTTGTGTGCCCGTTCCCCTGTCCATCTCTTTCCCTTTTTCTGTATGCCTGTCTGTCTGCCTGTCTTCCTGTCTGCCTGTCTGTCTGTCTGTCTCTGTTCATGCATTTTGTCTGGTTGTTGTTGCTGTTGTTGTTGTTGTTGTTTTTTTTCTCTGTCTGTATTTTGTGTGTGTGTGTGTGTTAGTGTTTTTGGATTCGTGAGTTTGGAATGTCAGTTTGTGTGTTCATCCTTGTCTGTCTTTATAAACTATTTTTTTTTTTTCGTGAGTTTTATCTTATTTTGTCCATTCTTTTTCCTTATAAGAGTCAGTATTTTGTATTTTGCCTGCCTTTCTACCTGATTCCGTCTGTTGCTTTACAGCTCTCTCTCTCTCTCTCTCTCTCTCTCTCTCTCTCTCTCTCTCTCTCTCTCTTCAGACCATCCCTCTCACCAGGCGGCCGTTCATTCGTTCCTCTCGCGTATAAATCCTTCCTTTCAGCATTGCATTGTTTTCTTTATCTTGCCGGGAGGAAATTTATGCCTCAACATATTCATTTCCCGCTTCAAAACAAGGCGGGTCATAGCTTTCGCTCCGGGGGCCAATATTACACCCGGGCCGCAGGTCACAGACAGCTCCTGTGAAAACAAAGGCATCGCGCACCACCTCCACCGCGACCAACACACGACGAAGAATAATAGAAAAAAAAAAGTTAAAAAGAATGAAGAAAAAGAAAACGTAATGAGGGCAGGACAGAAATATCGCAGTAACTGAGGAATAAGAGTGAAGGTAAGAATAAAGGAAGGAAGAGAAGAAAATGGAGAGAAAAACACATGGACGAGGAGTAATGGAGGAAAATGTGAAAAGGAATAAAAAAAAGTTAATGAGAGTAGGACAGAAATATCGCAGTAACTGAGGAATAAGAGTGAAGGTTAGGATAAAGGAAGGAAGAGAAGAAAATGGAGAGAAAAACACATGGACGAGGAGTAATGGAGGAAAATGTGAAAAGGAATAAAAAAAAGTTAATGAGAGTAGGACAGAAATATTGCTGTAACTGAAGAATAAGAGTGAAAATAAAAATAAAGGAAGGCAGAGAACGATACAGAAAGAAAAAAAATATATATGGATGAAAAATAATGGAGGTAAAAATGAAAAACAAAAAAATGAAACAGAAAACGTAATGAGGGTAGGACTAAAATATTGCAGTAACTCAGGAATAATAGTGAAAACAAGAATAATAGAAGGAAGAGGAGAAAATAGAGAAAACATGGACGTAAAAGACGAAGAAAAACGTAAAAAAAAAAAAAAAAAAGGAATGAGTGAAGGCCTGAAATACTGCAGTAATTGAAGAATAGGTGTGAATGGAGAGGAAAAATAGAGAAGTTCACGAGAATTTATTTTATTTCACAGCGAGAACAGAAGAAGAAAAAAAAAGCGTAGAAAGAGAGAGAAAAAAAGAGTAATAAGGGAAGGACCGAAATACTGCACTAATTGAGGAATGAACGTGAAGGTAGGAAGAAAAGGAAGGAATAAGGAAACTGGAAAATCTAAAAAAACAGAAGAAAAACACAGTGAACAATGGGAAGGAATAATAAAATGACGGAATAAGGGAAATCAATAAAAAAAAAAAAAAAAAAAAACACAGTGAATAAAAAGAAGCAATAAGAAAAGGAAGGAATAAGAGAAAGCAGTGGAAAATCTCAAAAATAAAGAAAACCACAATTTCCGCACATGGCAGTGAAGGAAAAGAGAAAACAATAAAGAAAAGAGGGAAAGCATAAGGTATTTTACTGTGTCTCGTCTAACTACGAGTATCCGAGGAAGGATAATGGAAAAAAAAAAAAAACAAAGAATGGTAAAAAAAAACGATAAATGGAGTGGAATACAGTATTTTACTAAGAGTTCAGAACAAAGGCAAGAAATGTATAAGGAAAAGAATGATAAAGAGAGGAAACAAATAAATCACGTATGAGTTTTACTACTAACAATAAAATAATATGTAAAAATATTGAACGATAAATGGACAGGAATATTTTGCTAAGGGTTCAGACCAAATAAAGACAAGACAAAAAAAAAATCAGAACAAAAAAATCAGAACAAATAAAGGCAACACAAAAAATCAAGAAAAGAATGAAAAAGAGAGAGAAACAAATAAAATCACGTATGTGTTTCACTACTAAAAGAAAAAAATAATGTAAAAAGATTGAACGATGAATGGACGGAAATATTTTACTTACTAAGAGTTCAGAAGAAAGACAAGAAAAAAAATAAGGAAGAGAATAGAAAAAAGAGAGAAAAAAAACAAATAAATCACGCATGAGTTTCACTACTAAAAAGAAAGAAAAAAGAAATGTAAAAAGATTGAGGCAAAGATAGGAATATTGTACCAAGTGAGATATGAGAGTAAAGGGGAAAAAAAAAACTAAACAAAGAATGAAAAGAAAAAAAAAGACATTACGTTTCATTTTTACTACCAACACTCGACGAGAAATAGTGAAAACAAGAAACGTAAAAAAACAATGAGGAGAGGAGTGGAGCTGCGTTAGTACTGAATAAAGGAAGAGAGTAAAGCTAAAGGTTTCATGAAGGAAGGTGTGGAAAAGAGGAACAGGTATTATGTTTTATTCTTAGTACGAAAAACTGACGAGGAAAAATGGCAATAAGAACCGTAAGAAGATAACAGGAAAGGCTGGAATAAAGTGATGAAAATGAAGGCAGAAATGATGGGGAGAAGCCGTGAGGAGCGAGGGATGAAAAACATAGATACAGGATTTTTCTCACTGCGGAAATTCGACGGAAATAATGAAAAAGCGTGAAAATGAGGAAAGGTCTGCAATATTCAACAAAAAAAAAAAGAACTAAAGTGAGAATAAAATAAATGTAATAAAATGAGACAAATAATCAATGGCACCACGCAAAACTTTTACAGGGATTAAAATAAAGAGATGAAATAAAAAAAGAATAATGAAAGGCCATACTGTCTAAGAGAGGAGAATGAATTGAATTGTTCCGGCGGGGTATTTAGAATGATCAATTACCCATGGGTACTAATTATAAGTTCTTACCTTTATGTCGCAGGTAAAATCACTTGGTTGAGTTTCTGTGGTTCTTCAGGTGAATATCAAAGATAAACAAAACAAAATAAGAAAAAAACGAAAAAAAAAACTGCTATTACTCTTAAATTATATTACGTACGTTCAACAGAAAAGTGCTAAATCGAAGAATGGTAAGAAAATAATGAGGAGGAGAGAGTGGAATGATGTACTCCCTCAGGCAAGAGAGAGAGAGAGAGAGAGAGAGAGAGAGAGAGAGAGAGAGAGAGAGAGAGAGAGAGAGAGAGAGAGAGAGAGAGAGAGAGAGAGAGAGAGAGAGAGAGAGAGAGAGAGAGAGAGAGAGGACCACTGTACTAAAGATGAGAGTGAAGGTAGGAAAAAAGTGAAAAAAAAAAAAACAAGTACTGTGTTTGAATGCAGACAAAAAAAAACAGCAAAAAAATAAT